>NW_027663909.1:92500-120000 GCF_964034855.1 Anser brachyrhynchus
GTTAGGGTTATGTTTAGGGTTGTTAGGAAAGAGTGAAGACGCAGAGTCCTGTTGAGTGTGGGGTTGCGTAAAGGCTCCCCCAGGGAGTTCAGGTGTACCCAAAGGCTTCCGCTGAGAGCACTTTTTGATGGCAGAAAGTGGCACCGTACGTGTTTTTTCGGGTCTAACTCGGGTTGAGCTTCTTGTTCCGGTTAGGCTTATGTTTAGGGTTGTTAGGAAAGAGTGAAGACGCAGAGTCCTGTTGAGTGTGGGGTTGCGTAAAGACTCCCCAAGGGAGTTCAGGTGTACCCAAAGGCTTCCGCTGAGAGCACTTTTTGATGGCAGAAAGTGGCACCGTACGTGTTTTTTCGGGTCTAACTCGGGTTCAGCTTCTTGTTGCGGTTAGGGTTATGTTTAGGGTTGTTAGGAAAGAGTGAAGACGCAGAGTCCTGTTGAGTGTGGGGTTGCGTAAAGGCTCCCCCAGGGAGTTCAGGTGTACCCAAAGGCTTCCGCTGAGAGCACTTTTTGATGGCAGAAAGTGGCACCGTACGTGTTTTTTCGGGTCTAACTCGGGTTCAGCTTCTTGTTGCGGTTAGGGTTATGTTTAGGGTTGTTAGGAAAGAGTGAAGACGCAGAGTCCTGTTGAGTGTGGGGTTGTGTAAAGGCTCCCCCAGGGAGTTCAGGTGTACCCAAAGGCTTCCGCTGAGAGCACTTTTGGATGGCAGAAAGTGGCACCGTACGTGTTTTTTCGGGTCTAACTCGGGTTCAGCTTCTTGTTGCGGTTAGGGTTATGTTTAGGGTTGTTAGGAAAGAGTGAAGACGCAGAGTCCTGTTGAGTGTGGGGTTGCGTAAAGGCTCCCCCAGGGAGTTCAGGTGTACCCAAAGGCTTCCGCTGAGAGCACTTTTTGATGGCAGAAAGTGGCACCGTACGTGTTTTTTCGGGTCTAACTCGGGTTCAGCTTCTTGTTGCGGTTAGGGTTATGTTTAGGGTTGTTAGGAAAGAGTGAAGACGCAGAGTCCTGTTGAGTGCGGGGTTGCGTAAAGGCTCCCCCAGGGAGTTCAGGTGTACCCAAAGGCTTCCGCTGAGAGCACTTTTGGATGGCAGAAAGTGGCACCGTACGTGTTTTTTCGGGTCTAACTCGGGTTCAGCTTCTTGTTGCGGTTAGGCTTATGTTTAGGGTTGTTAGGAAAGAGTGAAGACGCAGAGTCCTGTTGAGTGTGGGGTTGCGTAAAGGCTCCCCCAGGGAGTTCAGGTGTACCCAAAGGCTTCTGCTGAGAGCACTTTTTGATGGCAGAAAGTGGCACCGTACGTGTTTTTTTGGGTCTAACTCGGGTTCAGCTTCTTGTTGCGGTTAGGGTTATGTTTAGGGTTGTTAGGAAAGAGTGAAGACGCAGAGTCCTGTTGAGTGTGGGGTTGCGTAAAGGCTCCCCCAGGGAGTTCAGGTGTACCCAAAGGCATCCGCTGAGAGCACTTTTTGATGGCAGAAAGTGGCACCGTACGTGTTTTTTCGGGTCTAACTCGGGTTGAGCTTCTTGTTGCGGTTAGGGTTATGTTTAGGGTTGTTAGGAAAGAGTGAAGACGCAGAGTCCTGTTGAGTGTGGGGTTGCGTAAAGGCTCCCCCAGGGAGTTCAGGTGTACCCAAAGGCTTCCGCTGAGAGCACTTTTTGATGGCAGAAAGTGGCACCGTATGTGTTTTTTCGGGTCTAACTCGGGTTCAGCTTCTTGTTGCGGTTAGGGTTATGTTTAGGGTTGTTAGGAAAGAGTGAAGACGCAGAGTCCTGTTGAGTGTGGGGTTGCGTAAAGGCTCCCCCAGGGAGTTCAGGTGTACCCAAAGGCTTCCGCTGAGAGCACTTTTTGATGGCAGAAAGTGGCACCGTACGTGTTTTTTCGGGTCTAACTCGGGTTCAGCTTCTTGTTGCGGTTAGGGTTATGTTTAGGGTTGTTAGGAAAGAGTGAAGACGCAGAGTCCTGTTGAGTGTGGGGTTGCGTAAAGGCTCCCCCAGGGAGTTCAGGTGTACCCAAAGGCTTCCGCTGAGAGCACTTTTTGATGGCAGAAAGTGGCACCGTACGTGTTTTTTCGGGTCTAACTCGGGTTCAGCTTCTTGTTGCGGTTAGGGTTATGTTTAGGGTTGTTAGGAAAGAGTGAAGACGCAGAGTCCTGTTGAGTGTGGGGTTGCGTAAAGGCTCCCCCAGGGAGTTCAGGTGTACCCAAAGGCTTCCGCTGAGAGCACTTTTGGATGGCAGAAAGTGGCACCGTACGTGTTTTTTCGGGTCTAACTCGGGTTCAGCTTCTTGTTGCGGTTAGGGTTATGTTTAGGGTTGTTAGGAAAGAGTGAAGATGCAGAGTCCTGTTGAGTGTGGGGTTGCGTAAAGGCTCCCCCAGGGAGTTCAGGTGTACCCAAAGGCTTCCGCTGAGAGCACTTTTTGATGGCAGAAAGTGGCACCGTACGTGTTTTTTCGGGTCTAACTCGGGTTCAGCTTCTTGTTGCGGTTAGGGTTATGTTTAGGGTTGTTAGGAAAGAGTGAAGACGCAGAGTCCTGTTGAGTGTGGGGTTGCGTAAAGGCTCCCCCAGGGAGTTCAGGTGTACCCAAAGGCTTCCGCTGAGAGCACTTTTTGATGGCAGAAAGTGGCACCGTACGTGTTTTTTCGGGTCTAACTCGGGTTCAGCTTCTTGTTGCGGTTAGGCTTATGTTTAGGGTTGTTAGGAAAGAGTGAAGACGCAGAGTCCTGTTGAGTGTGGGGTTGCGTAAAGGCTCCCCCAGGGAGTTCAAGTGTACCCAAAGGCTTCCGCTGAGAGCACTTTTTGATGGCAGAAAGTGGCACCGTACGTGTTTTTTCGGGTCTAACTCGGGTTGAGCTTCTTGTTGCGGTTAGGGTTATGTTTAGGGTTGTTAGGAAAGAGTGAAGACGCAGAGTCCTGTTGAGTGTGGGGTTGCGTAAAGGCTCCCCCAGGGAGTTCAGGTGTACCCAAAGGCTTCCGCTGAGAGCACTTTTGGATGGCAGAAAGTGGCACCGTACGTGTTTTTTCGGGTCTAACTCGGGTTCAGCTTCTTGTTGCGGTTAGGGTTATGTTTAGGGTTGTTAGGAAAGAGTGAAGACGCAGAGTCCTGTTGAGTGTGGGGTTGTGTAAAGGCTCCCCCAGGGAGTTCAGGTGTACCCAAAGGCTTCCGCTGAGAGCACTTTTTGATGGCAGGAAGTGGCACCGTACGTGTTTTTTCGGGTCTAACTCGGGTTGAGCTTCTTGTTGCGGTTAGGGTTATGTTTAGGGTTGTTAGGAAAGAGTGAAGACGCAGAGTCCTGTTGAGTGTGGGGTTGCGTAAAGGCTCCCCCAGGGAGTTCAGGTGTACCCAAAGGCTTCCGCTGAGAGCACTTTTTGATGGCAGAAAGTGGCACCGTACGTGTTTTTTCGGGTCTAACTCGGGTTGAGCTTCTTGTTGCGGTTAGGGTTATGTTTAGGGTTGTTAGGAAAGAGTGAAGACGCAGAGTCCTGTTGAGTGTGGGGTTGCGTAAAGGCTCCCCCAGGGAGTTCAGGTGTACCCAAAGGCTTCCGCTGAGAGCACTTTTTGATGGCAGAAAGTGGCACCGTACGTGTTTTTTCGGGTCTAACTCGGGTTCAGCTTCTTGTTGCGGTTAGGGTTATGTTCAGGGTTGTTAGGAAAGAGTGAAGACGCAGAGTCCTGTTGAGTGTGGGGTTGCGTAAAGGCTCCCCCAGGGAGTTCAGGTGTACCCAAAGGCTTCCGCTGAGAGCACTTTTTGATGGCAGAAAGTGGCACCGTACGTGTTTTTTCGGGTCTAACTCGGGTTCAGCTTCTTGTTCCGGTTAGGCTTATGTTTAGGGTTGTTAGGAAAGAGTGAAAACGCAGAGTCCTGTTGAGTGTGGGGTTGCGTAAAGACTCCCCCAGGGAGTTCAGGTGTACCCAAAGGCTTCCGCTGAGAGCACTTTTTGATGGCAGAAAGTGGCACCGTACGTGTTTTTTCGGGTCTAACTCGGGTTCAGCTTCTTGTTGCGGTTAGGGTTATGTTTAGGGTTGTTAGGAAAGAGTGAAGACGCAGAGTCCTGTTGAGTGTGGGGTTGCGTAAAGGCTCCCCCAGGGAGTTCAGGTGTACCCAAAGGCTTCCGCTGAGAGCACTTTTTGATGGCAGAAAGTGGCACCGTACGTGTTTTTTCGGGTCTAACTCGGGTTCAGCTTCTTGTTGCGGTTAGGGTTATGTTCAGGGTTGTTAGGAAAGAGTGAAGACGCAGAGTCCTGTTGAGTGTGGGGTTGCGTAAAGGCTCCCCCAGGGAGTTCAGGTGTACCCAAAGGCTTCCGCTGAGAGCACTTTTTGATGGCAGAAAGTGGCACCGTACGTGTTTTTTCGGGTCTAACTCGGGTTCAGCTTCTTGTTGCGGTTAGGGTTATGTTTAGGGTTGTTAGGAAAGAGTGAAGACGCAGAGTCCTGTTGAGTGTGGGGTTGCGTAAAGGCTCCCCCAGGGAGTTCAGGTGTACCCAAAGGCTTCCGCTGAGAGCACTTTTTGATGGCAGAAAGTGGCACCGTACGTGTTTTTTCGGGTCTAACTCGGGTTCAGCTTCTTGTTGCGGTTAGGGTTATGTTTAGGGTTGTTAGGAAAGAGTGAAGACGCAGAGTCCTGCTGAGTGTGGGGTTGCGTAAAGGCTCCCCCAGGGAGTTCAGGTGTACCCAAAGGCTACCGCTGAGAGCACTTTTTGATGGCAGAAAGTGGCACCGTACGTGTTTTTTCGGGTCTAACTCGGGTTCAGCTTCTTGTTGCGGTTAGGGTTATGTTTAGGGTTGTTAGGAAAGAGTGAAGACGCAGAGTCCTGTTGAGTGTGGGGTTGCGTAAAGGCTCCCCCAGGGAGTTCACGTGTACCCAAAGGCTTCCGCTGAGAGCACTTTTTGATGGCAGAAAGTGGCACCGTACGTGTTTTTTCGGGTCTAACTCGGGTTGAGCTTCTTGTTGCGGTTAGGGTTATGTTTAGGGTTGTTAGGAAAGAGTGAAGACGCAGAGTCCTGTTGAGTGTGGGGTTGCGTAAAGGCTCCCCCAGGGAGTTCAGGTGTACCCAAAGGCTTCCGCTGAGAGCACTTTTGGATGGCAGAAAGTGGCACCGTACGTGTTTTTTCGGGTCTAACTCGGGTTCAGCTTCTTGTTGCGGTTAGGGTTATGTTTAGGGTTGTTAGGAAAGAGTGAAGACGCAGAGTCCTGTTGAGTGTGGGGTTGCGTAAAGGCTCCCCCAGGGAGTTCAGGTGTACCCAAAGGCTTCCGCTGAGAGCACTTTTTGATGGCAGAAAGTGGCACCGTACGTGTTTTTTCGGGTCTAACTCGGGTTGAGCTTCTTGTTGCGGTTAGGGTTATGTTTAGGGTTGTTAGGAAAGAGTGAAGACGCAGAGTCCTGTTGAGTGTGGGGTTGCGTAAAGGCTCCCCCAGGGAGTTCAGGTGTACCCAAAGGCTTCCGCTGAGAGCACTTTTTGATGGCAGAAAGTGGCACCGTACGTGTTTTTTCGGGTCTAACTCGGGTTCAGCTTCTTGTTGCGGTTAGGGTTATGTTTAGGGTTGTTAGGAAAGAGTGAAGACGCAGAGTCCTGTTGAGTGTGGGGTTGCGTAAAGGCTCCCCCAGGGAGTTCAGGTGTTCCCAAAGGCTTCCGCTGAGAGCACTTTTTGATGGCAGAAAGTGGCACCGTACGTGTTTTTTCGGGTCTAACTCGGGTTCAGCTTCTTGTTGCGGTTAGGGTTATGTTTAGGGTTGTTAGGAAAGAGTGAAGACGCAGAGTCCTGTTGAGTGTGGGGTTGCGTAAAGGCTCCCCCAGGGAGTTCAGGTGTACCCAAAGGCTTCCGCTGAGAGCACTTTTTGATGGCAGAAAGTGGCACCGTACGTGTTTTTTCGGGTCTAACTCGGGTTCAGCTTCTTGTTGCGGTTAGGGTTATGTTTAGGGTTGTTAGGAAAGAGTGAAGACGCAGAGTCCTGTTGAGTGTGGGGTTGCGTAAAGGCTCCCCCAGGGAGTTCAGGTGTACCCAAAGGCTTCCGCTGAGAGCACTTTTTGATGGCAGAAAGTGGCACCGTACGTGTTTTTTCGGGTCTAACTCGGGTTGAGCTTCTTGTTGCGGTTAGGGTTATGTTTAGGGTTGTTAGGAAAGAGTGAAGACGCAGAGTCCTGTTGAGTGTGGGGTTGCGTAAAGGCTCCCCCAGGGAGTTCAGGTGTACCCAAAGGCTTCCGCTGAGAGCACTTTTTGATGGCAGAAAGTGGCACCGTACGTGTTTTTTCGGGTCTAACTCGGGTTCAGCTTCTTGTTGCGGTTAGGGTTATGTTTAGGGTTGTTAGGAAAGAGTGAAGACGCAGAGTCCTGTTGAGTGTGGGGTTGCGTAAAGGCTCCCCCAGGGAGTTCAGGTGTACCCAAAGGCTTCCGCTGAGAGCACTTTTTGATGGCAGAAAGTGGCACCGTACGTGTTTTTTCGGGTCTAACTCGGGTTCAGCTTCTTGTTGCGGTTAGGGTTATGTTTAGGGTTGTTAGGAAAGAGTGAAGACGCAGAGTCCTGTTGAGTGTGGGGTTGCGTAAAGGCTCCCCCAGGGAGTTCAGGTGTACCCAAAGGCTTCCGCTGAGAGCACTTTTTGATGGCAGAAAGTGGCACCGTACGTGTTTTTTCGGGTCTAACTCGGGTTGAGCTTCTTGTTCCGGTTAGGCTTATGTTTAGGGTTGTTAGGAAAGAGTGAAGACGCAGAGTCCTGTTGAGTGTGGGGTTGTGTAAAGGCTCCCCCAGGGAGTTCAGGTGTTCCCAAAGGCTTCCGCTGAGAGCACTTTTTGATGGCAGAAAGTGGCACCGTACGTGTTTTTTCGGGTCTAACTCGGGTTCAGCTTCTTGTTGCGGTTAGGGTTATGTTTAGGGTTGTTAGGAAAGAGTGAAGACGCAGAGTCCTGTTGAGTGTGGGGTTGCGTAAAGGCTCCCCCAGGGAGTTCAGGTGTACCCAAAGGCTTCCGCTGAGAGCACTTTTTGATGGCAGAAAGTGGCACCGTACGTGTTTTTTCGGGTCTAACTCGGGTTGAGCTTCTTGTTGCGGTTAGGGTTATGTTTAGGGTTGTTAGGAAAGAGTGAAGACGCAGAGTCCTGTTGAGTGTGGGGTTGCGTAAAGGCTCCCCCAGGGAGTTCAGGTGTACCCAAAGGCTTCCGCTGAGAGCACTTTTTGATGGCAGAAAGTGGCACCGTACGTGTTTTTTCGGGTCTAACTCGGGTTCAGCTTCTTGTTGCGGTTAGGGTTATGTTTAGGGTTGTTAGGAAAGAGTGAAGACGCAGAGTCCTGTTGAGTGTGGGGTTGCGTAAAGGCTCCCCCAGGGAGTTCAGGTGTACCCAAAGGCTTCCGCTGAGAGCACTTTTTGATGGCAGAAAGTGGCACCGTACGTGTTTTTTCGGGTCTAACTCGGGTTCAGCTTCTTGTTGCGGTTAGGGTTATGTTTAGGGTTGTTAGGAAAGAGTGAAGACGCAGAGTCCTGTTGAGTGTGGGGTTGCGTAAAGGCTCCCCCAGGGAGTTCACGTGTACCCAAAGGCTTCCGCTGAGAGCACTTTTTGATGGCAGAAAGTGGCACCGTACGTGTTTTTTCGGGTCTAACTCGGGTTCAGCTTCTTGTTGCGGTTAGGGTTATGTTTAGGGTTGTTAGGAAAGAGTGAAGACGCAGAGTCCTGTTGAGTGCGGGGTTGCGTAAAGGCTCCCCCAGGGAGTTCAGGTGTACCCAAAGGCTTCCGCTGAGAGCACTTTTTGATGGCAGAAAGTGGCACCGTACGTGTTTTTTCGGGTCTAACTCGGGTTCAGCTTCTTGTTGCGGTTAGGGTTATGTTTAGGGTTGTTAGGAAAGAGTGAAGACGCAGAGTCCTGTTGAGTGTGGGGTTGCGTAAAGGCTCCCCCAGGGAGTTCACGTGTACCCAAAGGCTTCCGCTGAGAGCACTTTTTGATGGCAGAAAGTGGCACCGTACGTGTTTTTTCGGGTCTAACTCGGGTTCAGCTTCTTGTTGCGGTTAGGGTTATGTTTAGGGTTGTTAGGAAAGAGTGAAGACGCAGAGTCCTGTTGAGTGTGCGGTTGCGTAAAGGCTCCCCCAGGGAGTTCAGGTGTACCCAAAGGCTTCCGCTGAGAGCACTTTTTGATGGCAGAAAGTGGCATCGTACGTGTTTTTTCGGGTCTAACTCGGGTTCAGCTTCTTGTTGCGGTTAGGGTTATGTTTAGGGTTGTTAGGAAAGAGTGAAGACGCAGAGTCCTGTTGAGTGTGGGGTTGCGTAAAGGCTCCCCCAGGGAGTTCACGTGTACCCAAAGGCTTCCGCTGAGAGCACTTTTTGATGGCAGAAAGTGGCACCGTACGTGTTTTTTCGGGTCTAACTCGGGTTCAGCTTCTTGTTGCGGTTAGGGTTATGTTTAGGGTTGTTAGGAAAGAGTGAAGACGCAGAGTCCTGTTGAGTGCGGGGTTGCGTAAAGGCTCCCCCAGGGAGTTCAGGTGTACCCAAAGGCTTCCGCTGAGAGCACTTTTTGATGGCAGAAAGTGGCACCGTACGTGTTTTTTCGGGTCTAACTCGGGTTCAGCTTCTTGTTGCGGTTAGGGTTATGTTTAGGGTTGTTAGGAAAGAGTGAAGACGCAGAGTCCTGTTGAGTGTGGGGTTGCGTAAAGGCTCCCCCAGGGAGTTCACGTGTACCCAAAGGCTTCCGCTGAGAGCACTTTTTGATGGCAGAAAGTGGCACCGTACGTGTTTTTTCGGGTCTAACTCGGGTTCAGCTTCTTGTTGCGGTTAGGGTTATGTTTAGGGTTGTTAGGAAAGAGTGAAGACGCAGAGTCCTGTTGAGTGTGCGGTTGCGTAAAGGCTCCCCCAGGGAGTTCAGGTGTACCCAAAGGCTTCCGCTGAGAGCACTTTTTGATGGCAGAAAGTGGCATCGTACGTGTTTTTTCGGGTCTAACTCGGGTTCAGCTTCTTGTTGCGGTTAGGGTTATGTTTAGGGTTGTTAGGAAAGAGTGAAGACGCAGAGTCCTGTTGAGTGTGGGGTTGCGTAAAGGCTCCCCCAGGGAGTTCAGGTGTACCCAAAGGCTTCCGCTGAGAGCACTTTTTGATGGCAGAAAGTGGCACCGTACGTGTTTTTTCGGGTCTAACTCGGGTTCAGCTTCTTGTTGCGGTTAGGGTTATGTTTAGGGTTGTTAGGAAAGAGTGAAGACGCAGAGTCCTGTTGAGTGTGGGGTTGCGTAAAGGCTCCCCCAGGGAGTTCAGGTGTACCCAAAGGCTTCCGCTGAGAGCACTTTTTGATGGCAGAAAGTGGCACCGTACGTGTTTTTTCGGGTCTAACTCGGGTTCAGCTTCTTGTTGCGGTTAGGGTTATGTTTAGGGTTGTTAGGAAAGAGTGAAGACGCAGAGTCCTGTTGAGTGTGGGGTTGCGTAAAGGCTCCCCCAGGGAGTTCACGTGTACCCAAAGGCTTCCGCTGAGAGCACTTTTTGATGGCAGAAAGTGGCACCGTACGTGTTTTTTCGGGTCTAACTCGGGTTCAGCTTCTTGTTGCGGTTAGGGTTATGTTTAGGGTTGTTAGGAAAGAGCGAAGACGCAGAGTCCTGTTGAGTGTGGGGTTGCGTAAAGGCTCCCCCAGGGAGTTCAGGTGTACCCAAAGGCTTCCGCTGAGAGCACTTTTTGATGGCAGAAAGTGGCACCGTACGTGTTTTTTCGGGTCTAACTCGGGTTCAGCTTCTTGTTGCGGTTAGGGTTATGTTTAGGGTTGTTAGGAAAGAGTGAAGACGCAGAGTCCTGTTGAGTGTGGGGTTGCGTAAAGGCTCCCCCAGGGAGTTCAGGTGTACCCAAAGGCTTCCGCTGAGAGCACTTTTTGATGGCAGAAAGTGGCACCGTACGTGTTTTTTCGGGTCTAACTCGGGTTCAGCTTCTTGTTGCGGTTAGGGTTATGTTTAGGGTTGTTAGGAAAGAGTGAAGACGCAGAGTCCTGTTGAGTGTGGGGTTGCGTAAAGGCTCCCCCAGGGAGTTCAGGTGTACCCAAAGGCTTCCGCTGAGAGCACTTTTTGATGGCAGAAAGTGGCACCGTACGTGTTTTTTCGGGTCTAACTCGGGTTCAGCTTCTTGTTGCGGTTAGGGTTATGTTTAGGGTTGTTAGGAAAGAGTGAAGACGCAGAGTCCTGTTGAGTGTGGGGTTGCGTAAAGGCTCCCCCAGGGAGTTCACGTGTACCCAAAGGCTTCCGCTGAGAGCACTTTTTGATGGCAGAAAGTGGCACCGTACGTGTTTTTTCGGGTCTAACTCGGGTTCAGCTTCTTGTTGCGGTTAGGGTTATGTTTAGGGTTGTTAGGAAAGAGTGAAGACGCAGAGTCCTGTTGAGTGTGGGGTTGCGTAAAGGCTCCCCCAGGGAGTTCAGGTGTACCCAAAGGCTTCCGCTGAGAGCACTTTTTGATGGCAGAAAGTGGCACCGTACGTGTTTTTTCGGGTCTAACTCGGGTTCAGCTTCTTGTTGCGGTTAGGGTTATGTTTAGGGTTGTTAGGAAAGAGTGAAGACGCAGAGTCCTGTTGAGTGTGGGGTTGCGTAAAGGCTCCCCCAGGGAGTTCACGTGTACCCAAAGGCTTCCGCTGAGAGCACTTTTTGATGGCAGAAAGTGGCACCGTACGTGTTTTTTCGGGTCTAACTCGGGTTCAGCTTCTTGTTGCGGTTAGGGTTATGTTTAGGGTTGTTAGGAAAGAGCGAAGACGCAGAGTCCTGTTGAGTGTGGGGTTGCGTAAAGGCTCCCCCAGGGAGTTCAGGTGTACCCAAAGGCTTACGCTGAGAGCACTTTTTGATGGCAGAAAGTGGCACCGTACGTGTTTTTTCGGGTCTAACTCGGGTTCAGCTTCTTGTTGCGGTTAGGGTTATGTTTAGGGTTGTTAGGAAAGAGTGAAGACGCAGAGTCCTGTTGAGTGTGGGGTTGCGTAAAGGCTCCCCCAGGGAGTTCAGGTGTACCCAAAGGCTTCCGCTGAGAGCACTTTTGGATGGCAGAAAGTGGCACCGTACGTGTTTTTTCGGGTCTAACTCGGGTTCAGCTTCTTGTTGCGGTTAGGGTTATGTTTAGGGTTGTTAGGAAAGAGTGAAGACGCAGAGTCCTGTTGAGTGTGGGGTTGCGTAAAGGCTCCCCCAGGGAGTTCAGGTGTACCCAAAGGCTTCCGCTGAGAGCACTTTTTGATGGCAGAAAGTGGCACCGTACGTGTTTTTTCGGGTCTAACTCGGGTTCAGCTTCTTGTTGCGGTTAGGGTTATGTTTAGGGTTGTTAGGAAAGAGCGAAGACGCAGAGTCCTGTTGAGTGTGGGGTTGCGTAAAGGCTCCCCCAGGGAGTTCAGGTGTACCCAAAGGCTTCCGCTGAGAGCACTTTTTGATGGCAGAAAGTGGCACCGTACGTGTTTTTTCGGGTCTAACTCGGGTTCAGCTTCTTGTTGCGGTTAGGGTTATGTTTAGGGTTGTTAGGAAAGAGTGAAGACGCAGAGTCCTGTTGAGTGTGGGGTTGCGTAAAGGCTCCCCCAGGGAGTTCAGGTGTACCCAAAGGCTTCCGCTGAGAGCACTTTTTGATGGCAGAAAGTGGCACCGTACGTGTTTTTTCGGGTCTAACTCGGGTTCAGCTTCTTGTTGCGGTTAGGGTTATGTTTAGGGTTGTTAGGAAAGAGTGAAGACGCAGAGTCCTGTTGAGTGTGGGGTTGCGTAAAGGCTCCCCCAGGGAGTTCACGTGTACCCAAAGGCTTCCGCTGAGAGCACTTTTTGATGGCAGAAAGTGGCACCGTACGTGTTTTTTCGGGTCTAACTCGGGTTCAGCTTCTTGTTGCGGTTAGGGTTATGTTTAGGGTTGTTAGGAAAGAGTGAAGACGCAGAGTCCTGTTGAGTGTGGGGTTGCGTAAAGGCTCCCCCAGGGAGTTCAGGTGTACCCAAAGGCTTCCGCTGAGAGCACTTTTTGATGGCAGAAAGTGGCACCGTACGTGTTTTTTCGGGTCTAACTCGGGTTCAGCTTCTTGTTGCGGTTAGGCTTATGTTTAGGGTTGTTAGGAAAGAGTGAAGACGCAGAGTCCTGTTGAGTGTGGGGTTGCGTAAAGGCTCCCCCAGGGAGTTCAGGTGTTCCCAAAGGCTTCCGCTGAGAGCACTTTTTGATGGCAGAAAGTGGCACCGTACGTGTTTTTTCGGGTCTAACTCGGGTTCAGCTTCTTGTTGCGGTTAGGGTTATGTTTAGGGTTGTTAGGAAAGAGTGAAGACGCAGAGTCCTGTTGAGTGTGGGGTTGCGTAAAGGCTCCCCCAGGGAGTTCAGGTGTACCCAAAGGCTTCCGCTGAGAGCACTTTTTGATGGCAGAAAGTGGCACCGTACGTGTTTTTTCGGGTCTAACTCGGGTTCAGCTTCTTGTTGCGGTTAGGGTTATGTTTAGGGTTGTTAGGAAAGAGTGAAGACGCAGAGTCCTGTTGAGTGTGGGGTTGCGTAAAGGCTCCCCCAGGGAGTTCAGGTGTACCCAAAGGCTTCCGCTGAGAGCACTTTTGGATGGCAGAAAGTGGCACCGTACGTGTTTTTTCGGGTCTAACTCGGGTTCAGCTTCTTGTTGCGGTTAGGGTTATGTTTAGGGTTGTTAGGAAAGAGTGAAGACGCAGAGTCCTGTTGAGTGTGGGGTTGCGTAAAGGCTCCCCCAGGGAGTTCAGGTGTACCCAAAGGCTTCCGCTGAGAGCACTTTTTGATGGCAGAAAGTGGCACCGTACGTGTTTTTTCGGGTCTAACTCGGGTTCAGCTTCTTGTTGCGGTTAGGGTTATGTTTAGGGTTGTTAGGAAAGAGTGAAGACGCAGAGTCCTGTTGAGTGTGGGGTTGCGTAAAGGCTCCCCCAGGGAGTTCAGGTGTACCCAAAGGCTTCCGCTGAGAGCACTTTTTGATGGCAGAAAGTGGCACCGTTCGTGTTTTTTCGGGTCTAACTCGGGTTGAGCTTCTTGTTGCGGTTAGGGTTATGTTTAGGGTTGTTAGGAAAGAGTGAAGACGCAGAGTCCTGTTGAGTGTGGGGTTGCGTAAAGGCTCCCCCAGGGAGTTCAGGTGTACCCAAAGGCTTCCGCTGAGAGCACTTTTTGATGGCAGAAAGTGGCACCGTACGTGTTTTTTCGGGTCTAACTCGGGTTGAGCTTCTTGTTCCGGTTAGGCTTATGTTTAGGGTTGTTAGGAAAGAGTGAAGACGCAGAGTCCTGTTGAGTGTGGGGTTGTGTAAAGGCTCCCCCAGGGAGTTCAGGTGTTCCCAAAGGCTTCCGCTGAGAGCACTTTTTGATGGCAGAAAGTGGCACCGTACGTGTTTTTTCGGGTCTAACTCGGGTTCAGCTTCTTGTTGCGGTTAGGGTTATATTTAGGGTTGTTAGGAAAGAGTGAAGACGCAGAGTCCTGTTGAGTGTGGGGTTGCGTAAAGGCTCCCCCAGGGAGTTCAGGTGTACCCAAAGGCTTCCGCTGAGAGCACTTTTTGATGGCAGAAAGTGGCATCGTACGTGTTTTTTCGGGTCTAACTCGGGTTCAGCTTCTTGTTGCGGTTAGGGTTATGTTTAGGGTTGTTAGGAAAGAGTGAAGACGCAGAGTCCTGTTGAGTGTGGGGTTGCGTAAAGGCTCCCCCAGGGAGTTCAGGTGTACCCAAAGGCTTCCGCTGAGAGCACTTTTGGATGGCAGAAAGTGGCACCGTACGTGTTTTTTCGGGTCTAACTCGGGTTCAGCTTCTTGTTGCGGTTAGGGTTATGTTTAGGGTTGTTAGGAAAGAGTGAAGACGCAGAGTCCTGTTGAGTGTGGGGTTGCGTAAAGGCTCCCCCAGGGAGTTCAGGTGTACCCAAAGGCTTCCGCTGAGAGCACTTTTTGATGGCAGAAAGTGGCACCGTACGTGTTTTTTCGGGTCTAACTCGGGTTCAGCTTCTTGTTGCGGTTAGGGTTATGTTTAGGGTTGTTAGGAAAGAGTGAAGACGCAGAGTCCTGTTGAGTGTGGGGTTGCGTAAAGGCTCCCCCAGGGAGTTCACGTGTACCCAAAGGCTTCCGCTGAGAGCACTTTTTGATGGCAGAAAGTGGCACCGTACGTGTTTTTTCGGGTCTAACTCGGGTTCAGCTTCTTGTTGCGGTTAGGGTTATGTTTAGGGTTGTTAGGAAAGAGTGAAGACGCAGAGTCCTGTTGAGTGCGGGGTTGCATAAAGGCTCCCCCAGGGAGTTCAGGTGTACCCAAACTTCCGCTGAGAGCACTTTTTGATGGCAGAAAGTGGCACCGTACGTGTTTTTTCGGGTCTAACTCGGGTTGAGCTTCTTGTTGCGGTTAGGGTTATGTTTAGGGTTGTTAGGAAAGAGTGAAGACGCAGAGTCCTGTTGAGTGTGGGGTTGCGTAAAGGCTCCCCCAGGGAGTTCAGGTGTACCCAAAGGCTTCCGCTGAGAGCACTTTTTGATGGCAGAAAGTGGCACCGTACGTGTTTTTTCGGGTCTAACTCGGGTTCAGCTTCTTGTTGCGGTTAGGGTTATGTTTAGGGTTGTTAGGAAAGAGTGAAGACGCAGAGTCCTGTTGAGTGTGGGGTTGCGTAAAGGCTCCCCCAGGGAGTTCAGGTGTACCCAAAGGCTTCCGCTGAGAGCACTTTTTGATGGCAGAAAGTGGCACCGTACGTGTTTTTTCGGGTCTAACTCGGGTTCAGCTTCTTGTTGCGGTTAGGGTTATGTTTAGGGTTGTTAGGAAAGAGTGAAGACGCAGAGTCCTGTTGAGTGTGGGGTTGCGTAAAGGCTCCCCCAGGGAGTTCAGGTGTACCCAAAGGCTTCCGCTGAGAGCACTTTTGGATGGCAGAAAGTGGCACCGTACGTGTTTTTTCGGGTCTAACTCGGGTTCAGCTTCTTGTTGCGGTTAGGGTTATGTTTAGGGTTGTTAGGAAAGAGTGAAGACGCAGAGTCCTGTTGAGTGTGGGGTTGCGTAAAGGCTCCCCCAGGGAGTTCAGGTGTACCCAAAGGCTTCCGCTGAGAGCACTTTTGGATGGCAGAAAGTGGCACCGTACGTGTTTTTTCGGGTCTAACTCGGGTTCAGCTTCTTGTTGCGGTTAGGGTTATGTTTAGGGTTGTTAGGAAAGAGTGAAGACGCAGAGTCCTGTTGAGTGTGGGGTTGCGTAAAGGCTCCCCCAGGGAGTTCAGGTGTACCCAAAGGCTTCCGCTGAGAGCACTTTTTGATGGCAGAAAGTGGCACCGTACGTGTTTTTTCGGGTCTAACTCGGGTTCAGCTTCTTGTTGCGGTTAGGGTTATGTTTAGGGTTGTTAGGAAAGAGCGAAGACGCAGAGTCCTGTTGAGTGTGGGGTTGCGTAAAGGCTCCCCCAGGGAGTTCAGGTGTACCCAAAGGCTTCCGCTGAGAGCACTTTTTGATGGCAGAAAGTGGCACCGTACGTGTTTTTTCGGGTCTAACTCGGGTTCAGCTTCTTGTTGCGGTTAGGGTTATGTTTAGGGTTGTTAGGAAAGAGTGAAGACGCAGAGTCCTGTTGAGTGTGGGGTTGCGTAAAGGCTCCCCCAGGGAGTTCAGGTGTACCCAAAGGCTTCCGCTGAGAGCACTTTTTGATGGCAGAAAGTGGCACCGTACGTGTTTTTTCGGGTCTAACTCGGGTTCAGCTTCTTGTTGCGGTTAGGCTTATGTTTAGGGTTGTTAGGAAAGAGTGAAGACGCAGAGTCCTGTTGAGTGTGGGGTTGCGTAAAGGCTCCCCCAGGGAGTTCACGTGTACCCAAAGGCTTCCGCTGAGAGCACTTTTTGATGGCAGAAAGTGGCACCGTACGTGTTTTTTCGGGTCTAACTCGGGTTCAGCTTCTTGTTGCGGTTAGGGTTATGTTTAGGGTTGTTAGGAAAGAGTGAAGACGCAGAGTCCTGTTGAGTGTGGGGTTGCGTAAAGGCTCCCCCAGGGAGTTCAGGTGTACCCAAAGGCTTCCGCTGAGAGCACTTTTTGATGGCAGAAAGTGGCACCGTACGTGTTTTTTCGGGTCTAACTCGGGTTCAGCTTCTTGTTGCGGTTAGGGTTATGTTTAGGGTTGTTAGGAAAGAGTGAAGACGCAGAGTCCTGTTGAGTGTGGGGTTGCGTAAAGGCTCCCCCAGGGAGTTCAGGTGTACCCAAAGGCTTCCGCTGAGAGCACTTTTGGATGGCAGAAAGTGGCACCGTACGTGTTTTTTCGGGTCTAACTCGGGTTCAGCTTCTTGTTGCGGTTAGGGTTATGTTTAGGGTTGTTAGGAAAGAGCGAAGACGCAGAGTCCTGTTGAGTGTGGGGTTGCGTAAAGGCTCCTCCAGGGAGTTCAGGTGTACCCAAAGGCTTCCGCTGAGAGCACTTTTTGATGGCAGAAAGTGGCACCGTACGTGTTTTTTCGGGTCTAACTCGGGTTCAGCTTCTTGTTGCGGTTAGGGTTATGTTTAGGGTTGTTAGGAAAGAGTGAAGATGCAGAGTCCTGTTGAGTGTGGGGTTGCGTAAAGGCTCCCCCAGGGAGTTCACGTGTACCCAAAGGCTTCCGCTGAGAGCACTTTTTGATGGCAGAAAGTGGCACCGTACGTGTTTTTTCGGGTCTAACTCGGGTTCAGCTTCTTGTTGCGGTTAGGGTTATGTTTAGGGTTGTTAGGAAAGAGTGAAGACGCAGAGTCCTGTTGAGTGTGGGGTTGCGTAAAGGCTCCCCCAGGGAGTTCAGGTGTACCCAAAGGCTTCCGCTGAGAGCACTTTTGGATGGCAGAAAGTGGCACCGTACGTGTTTTTTCGGGTCTAACTCGGGTTCAGCTTCTTGTTACGGTTAGGGTTATGTTTAGGGTTGTTAGGAAAGAGTGAAGACGCAGAGTCCTGTTGAGTGTGGGGTTGCGTAAAGGCTCCCCCAGGGAGTTCAGGTGTACCCAAAGGCTTCCGCTGAGAGCACTTTTTGATGGCAGAAAGTGGCACCGTACGTGTTTTTTCGGGTCTAACTCGGGTTCAGCTTCTTGTTGCGGTTAGGGTTATGTTTAGGGTTGTTAGGAAAGAGTGAAGACGCAGAGTCCTGTTGAGTGTGGGGTTGCGTAAAGGCTCCCCCAGGGAGTTCAGGTGTACCCAAAGGCTTCCGCTGAGAGCACTTTTGGATGGCAGAAAGTGGCACCGTACGTGTTTTTTTGGGTCTAACTCGGGTTGAGCTTCTTGTTGCGGTTAGGGTTATGTTTAGGGTTGTTAGGAAAGAGTGAAGACGCAGAGTCCTGTTGAGTGTGGGGTTGCGTAAAGGCTCCCCCAGGGAGTTCAGGTGTACCCAAAGGCTTCCGCTGAGAGCACTTTTTGATGGCAGAAAGTGGCACCGTACGTGTTTTTTCGGGTCTAACTCGGGTTCAGCTTCTTGTTGCGGTTAGGGTTATGTTTAGGGTTGTTAGGAAAGAGTGAAGACGCAGAGTCCTGTTGAGTGTGGGGTTGCGTAAAGGCTCCCCCAGGGAGTTCAGGTGTACCCAAAGGCTTCCGCTGAGAGCACTTTTGGATGGCAGAAAGTGGCACCGTACGTGTTTTTTCGGGTCTAACTCGGGTTCAGCTTCTTGTTGCGGTTAGGGTTATGTTTAGGGTTGTTAGGAAAGAGCGAAGACGCAGAGTCCTGTTGAGTGTGGGGTTGCGTAAAGGCTCCTCCAGGGAGTTCAGGTGTACCCAAAGGCTTCCGCTGAGAGCACTTTTTGATGGCAGAAAGTGGCACCGTACGTGTTTTTTCGGGTCTAACTCGGGTTCAGCTTCTTGTTGCGGTTAGGGTTATGTTTAGGGTTGTTAGGAAAGAGTGAAGATGCAGAGTCCTGTTGAGTGTGGGGTTGCGTAAAGGCTCCCCCAGGGAGTTCACGTGTACCCAAAGGCTTCCGCTGAGAGCACTTTTGGATGGCAGAAAGTGGCACCGTACGTGTTTTTTCGGGTCTAACTCGGGTTCAGCTTCTTGTTGCGGTTAGGGTTATGTTTAGGGTTGTTAGGAAAGAGTGAAGACGCAGAGTCCTGTTGAGTGTGGGGTTGCGTAAAGGCTCCCCCAGGGAGTTCAGGTGTACCCAAAGGCTTCCGCTGAGAGCACTTTTTGATGGCAGAACGTGGCACCGTACGTGTTTTTTCGGGTCTAACTCGGGTTCAGCTTCTTGTTGCGGTTAGGGTTATGTTTAGGGTTGTTAGGAAAGAGTGAAGACGCAGAGTCCTGTTGAGTGTGGGGTTGCGTAAAGGCTCCCCCAGGGAGTTCAGGTGTACCCAAAGGCTTCCGCTGAGAGCACTTTTTGATGGCAGAAAGTGGCACCGTACGTGTTTTTTTCGGGTCTAACTCGGGTTCAGCTTCTTGTTGCGGTTAGGGTTATGTTTAGGGTTGTTAGGAAAGAGTGAAGACGCAGAGTCCTGTTGAGTGTGGGGTTGCGTAAAGGCTCCCCCAGGGAGTTCACGTGTACCCAAAGGCTTCCGCTGAGAGCACTTTTTGATGGCAGAAAGTGGCACCGTACGTGTTTTTTCGGGTCTAACTCGGGTTCAGCTTCTTGTTGCGGTTAGGGTTATGTTTAGGGTTGTTAGGAAAGAGTGAAGACGCAGAGTCCTGTTGAGTGTGGGGTTGCGTAAAGGCTCCCCCAGGGAGTTCAGGTGTACCCAAAGGCTTCCGCTGAGAGCACTTTTTGATGGCAGAAAGTGGCACCGTACGTGTTTTTTCGGGTCTAACTCGGGTTCAGCTTCTTGTTGCGGTTAGGGTTATGTTTAGGGTTGTTAGGAAAGAGCGAAGACGCAGAGTCCTGTTGAGTGTGGGGTTGCGTAAAGGCTCCCCCAGGGAGTTCAGGTGTACCCAAAGGCTTCCGCTGAGAGCACTTTTTGATGGCAGAAAGTGGCACCGTACGTGTTTTTTCGGGTCTAACTCGGGTTCAGCTTCTTGTTGCGGTTAGGGTTATGTTTAGGGTTGTTAGGAAAGAGTGAAGACGCAGAGTCCTGTTGAGTGTGGGGTTGCGTAAAGGCTCCCCCAGGGAGTTCACGTGTACCCAAAGGCTTCCGCTGAGAGCACTTTTGGATGGCAGAAAGTGGCACCGTACGTGTTTTTTCGGGTCTAACTCGGGTTCAGCTTCTTGTTGCGGTTAGGGTTAGTTTAGGGTTGTTAGGAAAGAGTGAAGACGCAGAGTCCTGTTGAGTGTGGGGTTGCGTAAAGGCTCCCCCAGGGAGTTCAGGTGTACCCAAAGGCTTCCGCTGAGAGCACTTTTTGATGGCAGAAAGTGGCACCGTACGTGTTTTTTCGGGTCTAACTCGGGTTCAGCTTCTTGTTGCAGTTAGGGTTATGTTTAGGGTTGTTAGGAAAGAGTGAAGACGCAGAGTCCTGTTGAGTGCGGGGTTGCGTAAAGGCTCCCCCAGGGAGTTCAGGTGTACCCAAAGGCTTCCGCTGAGAGCACTTTTGGATGGCAGAAAGTGGCACCGTACGTGTTTTTTCGGGTCTAACTCGGGTTCAGCTTCTTGTTGCGGTTAGGGTTATGTTTAGGGTTGTTAGGAAAGAGTGAAGACGCAGAGTCCTGTTGAGTGTGGGGTTGCGTAAAGGCTCCCCCAGGGAGTTCAGGTGTACCCAAAGGCTTCCGCTGAGAGCACTTTTTGATGGCAGAAAGTGGCACCGTACGTGTTTTTTCGGGTCTAACTCGGTTTCAGCTTCTTGTTGCGGTTAGGGTTATGTTTAGGGTTGTTAGGAAAGAGTGAAGACGCAGAGTCCTGTTGAGTGTGCGGTTGCGTAAAGGCTCCCCCAGGGAGTTCAGGTGTACCCAAAGGCTTCCGCTGAGAGCACTTTTTGATGGCAGAAAGTGGCATCGTACGTGTTTTTTCGGGTCTAACTCGGGTTCAGCTTCTTGTTGCGGTTAGGGTTATGTTTAGGGTTGTTAGGAAAGAGTGAAGACGCAGAGTCCTGTTGAGTGTGGGGTTGCGTAAAGGCTCCCCCAGGGAGTTCAGGTGTACCCAAAGGCTTCCGCTGAGAGCACTTTTTGATGGCAGAAAGTGGCACCGTACGTATTTTTTCGGGTCTAACTCGGGTTCAGCTTCTTGTTGCGGTTAGGGTTATGTTTAGGGTTGTTAGGAAAGAGTGAAGACGCAGAGTCCTGTTGAGTGTGGGGTTGCGTAAAGGCTCCCCCAGGGAGTTCAGGTGTACCCAAAGGCTTCCGCTGAGAGCACTTTTTGATGGCAGAAAGTGGCACCGTACGTGTTTTTTCGGGTCTAACTCGGGTTCAGCTTCTTGTTGCGGTTAGGGTTATGTTTAGGGTTGTTAGGAAAGAGTGAAGACGCAGAGTCCTGTTGAGTGTGGGGTTGCGTAAAGGCTCCCCCAGGGAGTTCAGGTGTACCCAAAGGCTTCCGCTGAGAGCACTTTTTGATGGCAGAAAGTGGCACCGTACGTGTTTTTTCGGGTCTAACTCGGGTTCAGCTTCTTGTTGCGGTTAGGGTTATGTTTAGGGTTGTTAGGAAAGAGCGAAGACGCAGAGTCCTGTTGAGTGTGGGGTTGCGTAAAGGCTCCCCCAGGGAGTTCAGGTGTACCCAAAGGCTTCCGCTGAGAGCACTTTTGGATGGCAGAAAGTGGCACCGTACGTGTTTTTTCGGGTCTAACTCGGGTTCAGCTTCTTGTTGCGGTTAGGGTTATGTTTAGGGTTGTTAGGAAAGAGTGAAGACGCAGAGTCCTGTTGAGTGTGGGGTTGCGTAAAGGCTCCCCCAGGGAGTTCAGGTGTACCCAAAGGCTTCCGCTGAGAGCACTTTTTGATGGCAGAAAGTGGCACCGTACGTGTTTTTTCGGGTCTAACTCGGGTTCAGCTTCTTGTTGCGGTTAGGGTTATGTTTAGGGTTGTTAGGAAAGAGTGAAGACGCAGAGTCCTGTTGAGTGTGGGGTTGCGTAAAGGCTCCCCCAGGGAGTTCACGTGTACCCAAAGGCTTCCGCTGAGAGCACTTTTTGATGGCAGAAAGTGGCACCGTACGTGTTTTTTCGGGTCTAACTCGGGTTGAGCTTCTTGTTGCGGTTAGGGTTATGTTTAGGGTTGTTAGGAAAGAGTGAAGACGCAGAGTCCTGTTGAGTGTGGGGTTGCGTAAAGGCTCCCCCAGGGAGTTCAGGTGTACCCAAAGGCTTCCGCTGAGAGCACTTTTTGATGGCAGAAAGTGGCACCGTACGTGTTTTTTCGGGTCTAACTCGGGTTCAGCTTCTTGTTGCGGTTAGGGTTATGTTTAGGGTTGTTAGGAAAGAGTGAAGACGCAGAGTCCTGTTGAGTGTGGGGTTGCGTAAAGGCTCCCCCAGGGAGTTCAGGTGTACCCAAAGGCTTCCGCTGAGAGCACTTTTTGATGGCAGAAAGTGGCACCGTACGTGTTTTTTCGGGTCTAACTCGGGTTCAGCTTCTTGTTGCGGTTAGGGTTATGTTTAGGGTTGTTAGGAAAGAGCGAAGATGCAGAGTCCTGTTGAGTGTGGGGTTGCGTAAAGGCTCCCCCAGGGAGTTCAGGTGTACCCAAAGGCTTCCGCTGAGAGCACTTTTTGATGGCAGAAAGTGGCACCGTACGTGTTTTTTCGGGTCTAACTCGGGTTCAGCTTCTTGTTGCGGTTAGGGTTATGTTTAGGGTTGTTAGGAAAGAGTGAAGACGCAGAGTCCTGTTGAGTGTGGGGTTGCGTAAAGGCTCCCCCAGGGAGTTCAGGTGTACCCAAAGGCTTCCGCTGAGAGCACTTTTTGATGGCAGAAAGTGGCACCGTACGTGTTTTTTCGGGTCTAACTCGGGTTCAGCTTCTTGTTGCGGTTAGGGTTATGTTTAGGGTTGTTAGGAAAGAGTGAAGACGCAGAGTCCTGTTGAGTGTGGGGTTGCGTAAAGGCTCCCCCAGGGAGTTCAGGTGTACCCAAAGGCTTCCGCTGAGAGCACTTTTTGATGGCAGAAAGTGGCACCGTACGTGTTTTTTCGGGTCTAACTCGGGTTCAGCTTCTTGTTGCGGTTAGGGTTATGTTTAGGGTTGTTAGGAAAGAGCGAAGACGCAGAGTCCTGTTGAGTGTGGGGTTGCGTAAAGGCTCCCCCAGGGAGTTCAGGTGTACCCAAAGGCTTCCGCTGAGAGCACTTTTTGATGGCAGAAAGTGGCACCGTACGTGTTTTTTCGGGTCTAACTCGGGTTCAGCTTCTTGTTGCGGTTAGGGTTATGTTTAGGGTTGTTAGGAAAGAGCGAAGACGCAGAGTCCTGTTGAGTGTGGGGTTGCGTAAAGGCTCCCCCAGGGAGTTCAGGTGTACCCAAAGGCTTCCGCTGAGAGCACTTTTGGATGGCAGAAAGTGGCACCGTACGTGTTTTTTCGGGTCTAACTCGGGTTCAGCTTCTTGTTGCGGTTAGGGTTATGTTTAGGGTTGTTAGGAAAGAGTGAAGACGCAGAGTCCTGTTGAGTGTGGGGTTGCGTAAAGGCTCCCCCAGGGAGTTCAGGTGTACCCAAAGGCTTCCGCTGAGAGCACTTTTTGATGGCAGAAAGTGGCACCGTACGTGTTTTTTCGGGTCTAACTCGGGTTCAGCTTCTTGTTGCGGTTAGGGTTATGTTTAGGGTTGTTAGGAAAGAGCGAAGATGCAGAGTCCTGTTGAGTGTGGGGTTGCGTAAAGGCTCCCCCAGGGAGTTCAGGTGTACCCAAAGGCTTCCGCTGAGAGCACTTTTTGATGGCAGAAAGTGGCACCGTACGTGTTTTTTCGGGTCTAACTCGGGTTCAGCTTCTTGTTGCGGTTAGGGTTATGTTTAGGGTTGTTAGGAAAGAGTGAAGACGCAGAGTCCTGTTGAGTGTGGGGTTGCGTAAAGGCTCCCCCAGGGAGTTCAGGTGTACCCAAAGGCTTCCGCTGAGAGCACTTTTTGATGGCAGAAAGTGGCACCGTACGTGTTTTTTCGGGTCTAACTCGGGTTCAGCTTCTTGTTGCGGTTAGGGTTATGTTTAGGGTTGTTAGGAAAGAGTGAAGACGCAGAGTCCTGTTGAGTGTGGGGTTGCGTAAAGGCTCCCCCAGGGAGTTCAGGTGTACCCAAAGGCTTCCGCTGAGAGCACTTTTTGATGGCAGAAAGTGGCACCGTACGTGTTTTTTCGGGTCTAACTCGGGTTCAGCTTCTTGTTGCGGTTAGGGTTATGTTTAGGGTTGTTAGGAAAGAGCGAAGACGCAGAGTCCTGTTGAGTGTGGGGTTGCGTAAAGGCTCCCCCAGGGAGTTCAGGTGTACCCAAAGGCTTCCGCTGAGAGCACTTTTTGATGGCAGAAAGTGGCACCGTACGTGTTTTTTCGGGTCTAACTCGGGTTCAGCTTCTTGTTGCGGTTAGGGTTATGTTTAGGGTTGTTAGGAAAGAGCGAAGACGCAGAGTCCTGTTGAGTGTGGGGTTGCGTAAAGGCTCCCCCAGGGAGTTCAGGTGTACCCAAAGGCTTCCGCTGAGAGCACTTTTGGATGGCAGAAAGTGGCACCGTACGTGTTTTTTCGGGTCTAACTCGGGTTCAGCTTCTTGTTGCGGTTAGGGTTATGTTTAGGGTTGTTAGGAAAGAGTGAAGACGCAGAGTCCTGTTGAGTGTGGGGTTGCGTAAAGGCTCCCCCAGGGAGTTCAGGTGTACCCAAAGGCTTCCGCTGAGAGCACTTTTTGATGGCAGAAAGTGGCACCGTACGTGTTTTTTCGGGTCTAACTCGGGTTGAGCTTCTTGTTGCGGTTAGGGTTATGTTTAGGGTTGTTAGGAAAGAGTGAAGACGCAGAGTCCTGTTGAGTGTGGGGTTGCGTAAAGGCTCCCCCAGGGAGTTCAGGTGTACCCAAAGGCTTCCGCTGAGAGCACTTTTGGATGGCAGAAAGTGGCACCGTACGTGTTTTTTCGGGTCTAACTCGGGTTCAGCTTCTTGTTGCGGTTAGGGTTATGTTTAGGGTTGTTAGGAAAGAGTGAAGACGCAGAGTCCTGTTGAGTGTGGGGTTGCGTAAAGGCTCCCCCAGGGAGTTCAGGTGTACCCAAAGGCTTCCGCTGAGAGCACTTTTTGATGGCAGAAAGTGGCACCGTACGTGTTTTTTCGGGTCTAACTCGGGTTCAGCTTCTTGTTGCGGTTAGGGTTATGTTTAGGGTTGTTAGGAAAGAGTGAAGACGCAGAGTCCTGTTGAGTGTGGGGTTGCGTAAAGGCTCCCCCAGGGAGTTCACGTGTACCCAAAGGCTTCCGCTGAGAGCACTTTTTGATGGCAGAAAGTGGCACCGTACGTGTTTTTTCGGGTCTAACTCGGGTTCAGCTTCTTGTTGCGGTTAGGGTTATGTTTAGGGTTGTTAGGAAAGAGTGAAGACGCAGAGTCCTGTTGAGTGTGGGGTTGCGTAAAGGCTCCCCCAGGGAGTTCAGGTGTACCCAAAGGCTTCCGCTGAGAGCACTTTTTGATGGCAGAAAGTGGCACCGTACGTGTTTTTTCGGGTCTAACTCGGGTTCAGCTTCTTGTTGCGGTTAGGGTTATGTTTAGGGTTGTTAGGAAAGAGTGAAGACGCAGAGTCCTGTTGAGTGTGGGGTTGCGTAAAGGCTCCCCCAGGGAGTTCAGGTGTACCCAAAGGCTTCCGCTGAGAGCACTTTTTGATGGCAGAAAGTGGCACCGTACGTGTTTTTTCGGGTCTAACTCGGGTTCAGCTTCTTGTTGCGGTTAGGGTTATGTTTAGGGTTGTTAGGAAAGAGCGAAGATGCAGAGTCCTGTTGAGTGTGGGGTTGCGTAAAGGCTCCCCCAGGGAGTTCAGGTGTACCCAAAGGCTTCCGCTGAGAGCACTTTTTGATGGCAGAAAGTGGCACCGTACGTGTTTTTTCGGGTCTAACTCGGGTTCAGCTTCTTGTTGCGGTTAGGGTTATGTTTAGGGTTGTTAGGAAAGAGTGAAGACGCAGAGTCCTGTTGAGTGTGGGGTTGCGTAAAGGCTCCCCCAGGGAGTTCAGGTGTACCCAAAGGCTTCCGCTGAGAGCACTTTTTGATGGCAGAAAGTGGCACCGTACGTGTTTTTTCGGGTCTAACTCGGGTTCAGCTTCTTGTTGCGGTTAGGGTTATGTTTAGGGTTGTTAGGAAAGAGTGAAGACGCAGAGTCCTGTTGAGTGTGGGGTTGCGTAAAGGCTCCCCCAGGGAGTTCAGGTGTACCCAAAGGCTTCCGCTGAGAGCACTTTTTGATGGCAGAAAGTGGCACCGTACGTGTTTTTTCGGGTCTAACTCGGGTTCAGCTTCTTGTTGCGGTTAGGGTTATGTTTAGGGTTGTTAGGAAAGAGCGAAGACGCAGAGTCCTGTTGAGTGTGGGGTTGCGTAAAGGCTCCCCCAGGGAGTTCAGGTGTACCCAAAGGCTTCCGCTGAGAGCACTTTTTGATGGCAGAAAGTGGCACCGTACGTGTTTTTTCGGGTCTAACTCGGGTTCAGCTTCTTGTTGCGGTTAGGGTTATGTTTAGGGTTGTTAGGAAAGAGCGAAGACGCAGAGTCCTGTTGAGTGTGGGGTTGCGTAAAGGCTCCCCCAGGGAGTTCAGGTGTACCCAAAGGCTTCCGCTGAGAGCACTTTTGGATGGCAGAAAGTGGCACCGTACGTGTTTTTTCGGGTCTAACTCGGGTTCAGCTTCTTGTTGCGGTTAGGGTTATGTTTAGGGTTGTTAGGAAAGAGTGAAGACGCAGAGTCCTGTTGAGTGTGGGGTTGCGTAAAGGCTCCCCCAGGGAGTTCAGGTGTACCCAAAGGCTTCCGCTGAGAGCACTTTTTGATGGCAGAAAGTGGCACCGTACGTGTTTTTTCGGGTCTAACTCGGGTTCAGCTTCTTGTTGCGGTTAGGGTTATGTTTAGGGTTGTTAGGAAAGAGTGAAGACGCAGAGTCCTGTTGAGTGTGGGGTTGCGTAAAGGCTCCCCCAGGGAGTTCAGGTGTACCCAAAGGCTTCCGCTGAGAGCACTTTTTGATGGCAGAAAGTGGCACCGTACGTGTTTTTTCGGGTCTAACTCGGGTTCAGCTTCTTGTTGCGGTTAGGGTTATGTTTAGGGTTGTTAGGAAAGAGTGAAGACGCAGAGTCCTGTTGAGTGTGGGGTTGCGTAAAGGCTCCCCCAGGGAGTTCAGGTGTACCCAAAGGCTTCCGCTGAGAGCACTTTTTGATGGCAGAAAGTGGCACCGTACGTGTTTTTTCGGGTCTAACTCGGGTTCAGCTTCTTGTTGCGGTTAGGGTTATGTTTAGGGTTGTTAGGAAAGAGTGAAGACGCAGAGTCCTGTTGAGTGTGGGGTTGCGTAAAGGCTCCCCCAGGGAGTTCAGGTGTACCCAAAGGCTTCCGCTGAGAGCACTTTTTGATGGCAGAAAGTGGCACCGTACGTGTTTTTTCGGGTCTAACTCGGGTTCAGCTTCTTGTTGCGGTTAGGGTTATGTTTAGGGTTGTTAGGAAAGAGCGAAGACGCAGAGTCCTGTTGAGTGTGGGGTTGCGTAAAGGCTCCCCCAGGGAGTTCAGGTGTACCCAAAGGCTTCCGCTGAGAGCACTTTTTGATGGCAGAAAGTGGCACCGTACGTGTTTTTTCGGGTCTAACTCGGGTTCAGCTTCTTGTTGCGGTTAGGGTTATGTTTAGGGTTGTTAGGAAAGAGTGAAGACGCAGAGTCCTGTTGAGTGTGGGGTTGCGTAAAGGCTCCCCCAGGGAGTTCAGGTGTACCCAAAGGCTTCCGCTGAGAGCACTTTTTGATGGCAGAAAGTGGCACCGTACGTGTTTTTTCGGGTCTAACTCGGGTTCAGCTTCTTGTTGCGGTTAGGGTTATGTTTAGGGTTGTTAGGAAAGAGTGAAGACGCAGAGTCCTGTTGAGTGTGGGGTTGCGTAAAGGCTCCCCCAGGGAGTTCAGGTGTACCCAAAGGCTTCCGCTGAGAGCACTTTTTGATGGCAGAAAGTGGCACCGTACGTGTTTTTTCGGGTCTAACTCGGGTTCAGCTTCTTGTTGCGGTTAGTGTTATGTTTAGGGTTGTTAGGAAAGAGCGAAGACGCAGAGTCCTGTTGAGTGTGGGGTTGCGTAAAGGCTCCCCCAGGGAGTTCAGGTGTACCCAAAGGCTTCCGCTGAGAGCACTTTTTGATGGCAGAAAGTGGCACCGTACGTGTTTTTTCGGGTCTAACTCGGGTTCAGCTTCTTGTTGCGGTTAGGGTTATGTTTAGGGTTGTTAGGAAAGAGTGAAGACGCAGAGTCCTGTTGAGTGTGGGGTTGCGTAAAGGCTCCCCCAGGGAGTTCAGGTGTACCCAAAGGCTTCCGCTGAGAGCACTTTTTGATGGCAGAAAGTGGCACCGTACGTGTTTTTTCGGGTCTAACTCGGGTTCAGCTTCTTGTTGCGGTTAGGGTTATGTTTAGGGTTGTTAGGAAAGAGTGAAGACGCAGAGTCCTGTTGAGTGTGGGGTTGCGTAAAGGCTCCCCCAGGGAGTTCAGGTGTACCCAAAGGCTTCCGCTGAGAGCACTTTTTGATGGCAGAAAGTGGCACCGTACGTGTTTTTTCGGGTCTAACTCGGGTTCAGCTTCTTGTTGCGGTTAGGGTTATGTTTAGGGTTGTTAGGAAAGAGTGAAGACGCAGAGTCCTGTTGAGTGTGGGGTTGCGTAAAGGCTCCCCCAGGGAGTTCAGGTGTACCCAAAGGCTTCCGCTGAGAGCACTTTTTGATGGCAGAAAGTGGC
>NW_027663909.1:125000-135352 GCF_964034855.1 Anser brachyrhynchus
GTTCAGGTGTACCCAAAGGCTTCCGCTGAGAGCACTTTTTGATGGCAGAAAGTGGCACCGTACGTGTTTTTTCGGGTCTAACTCGGGTTCAGCTTCTTGTTCCGGTTAGGGTTATGTTTAGGGTTGTTAGGAAAGAGTGAAGACGCAGAGTCCTGTTGAGTGTGGGGTTGCGTAAAGGCTCCCCCAGGGAGTTCAGGTGTACCCAAAGGCTTCCGCTGAGAGCACTTTTTGATGGCAGAAAGTGGCACCGTACGTGTTTTTTCGGGTCTAACTCGGGTTGAGCTTCTTGTTCCGGTTAGGCTTATGTTTAGGGTTGTTAGGAAAGAGTGAAGACGCAGAGTCCTGTTGAGGGTGGGGTTGTGTAAAGGCTCCCCCAGGGAGTTCAGGTGTACCCAAAGGCTTCCGCTGAGAGCACTTTTTGATGGCAGAAAGTGGCACCGTACGTGTTTTTTCGGGTCTAACTCGGGTTGAGCTTCTTGTTGCGGTTAGGGTTATGTTTAGGGTTGTTAGGAAAGAGTGAAGACGCAGAGTCCTGTTGAGTGTGGGGTTGCGTAAAGGCTCCCCCAGGGAGTTCAGGTGTACCCAAAGGCTTCCGCTGAGAGCACTTTTTGATGGCAGAAAGTGGCACCGTACGTGTTTTTTCGGGTCTAACTCGGGTTCAGCTTCTTGTTGCGGTTAGGGTTATGTTTAGGGTTGTTAGGAAAGAGTGAAGACGCAGAGTCCTGTTGAGTGTGGGGTTGCGTAAAGGCTCCCCCAGGGAGTTCAGGTGTACCCAAAGGCTTCCGCTGAGAGCACTTTTTGATGGCAGAAAGTGGCACCGTACGTGTTTTTTCGGGTCTAACTCGGGTTCAGCTTCTTGTTGCGGTTAGGGTTATGTTTAGGGTTGTTAGGAAAGAGTGAAGACGCAGAGTCCTGTTGAGTGTGGGGTTGCGTAAAGGCTCCCCCAGGGAGTTCAGGTGTACCCAAAGGCTTCCGCTGAGAGCACTTTTTGATGGCAGAAAGTGGCACCGTACGTGTTTTTTCGGGTCTAACTCGGGTTCAGCTTCTTGTTGCGGTTAGGGTTATGTTTAGGGTTGTTAGGAAAGAGTGAAGACGCAGAGTCCTGTTGAGTGCGGGGTTGCGTAAAGGCTCCCCCAGGGAGTTCAGGTGTACCCAAAGGCTTCCGCTGAGAGCACTTTTTGATGGCAGAAAGTGGCACCGTACGTGTTTTTTCGGGTCTAACTCGGGTTCAGCTTCTTGTTGCGGTTAGGGTTATGTTTAGGGTTGTTAGGAAAGAGTGAAGACGCAGAGTCCTGTTGAGTGTGGGGTTGCGTAAAGGCTCCCCCAGGGAGTTCACGTGTACCCAAAGGCTTCCGCTGAGAGCACTTTTTGATGGCAGAAAGTGGCACCGTACGTGTTTTTTCGGGTCTAACTCGGGTTCAGCTTCTTGTTGCGGTTAGGGTTATGTTTAGGGTTGTTAGGAAAGAGTGAAGACGCAGAGTCCTGTTGAGTGTGCGGTTGCGTAAAGGCTCCCCCAGGGAGTTCAGGTGTACCCAAAGGCTTCCGCTGAGAGCACTTTTTGATGGCAGAAAGTGGCATCGTACGTGTTTTTTCGGGTCTAACTCGGGTTCAGCTTCTTGTTGCGGTTAGGCTTATGTTTAGGGTTGTTAGGAAAGAGCGAAGACGCAGAGTCCTGTTGAGTGTGGGGTTGCGTAAAGGCTCCCCCAGGGAGTTCAGGTGTACCCAAAGGCTTCCGCTGAGAGCACTTTTGGATGGCAGAAAGTGGCACCGTACGTGTTTTTTCGGGTCTAACTCGGGTTCAGCTTCTTGTTGCGGTTAGGGTTATGTTTAGGGTTGTTAGGAAAGAGTGAAGACGCAGAGTCCTGTTGAGTGTGGGGTTGCGTAAAGGCTCCCCCAGGGAGTTCAGGTGTACCCAAAGGCTTCCGCTGAGAGCACTTTTTGATGGCAGAAAGTGGCACCGTACGTGTTTTTTCGGGTCTAACTCGGGTTCAGCTTCTTGTTGCGGTTAGGGTTATGTTTAGGGTTGTTAGGAAAGAGTGAAGACGCAGAGTCCTGTTGAGTGTGGGGTTGCGTAAAGGCTCCCCCAGGGAGTTCAGGTGTACCCAAAGGCTTCCGCTGAGAGCACTTTTTGATGGCAGAAAGTGGCACCGTACGTGTTTTTTCGGGTCTAACTCGGGTTCAGCTTCTTGTTGCGGTTAGGGTTATGTTTAGGGTTGTTAGGAAAGAGCGAAGACGCAGAGTCCTGTTGAGTGTGGGGTTGCGTAAAGGCTCCCCCAGGGAGTTCAGGTGTACCCAAAGGCTTCCGCTGAGAGCACTTTTTGATGGCAGAAAGTGGCACCGTACGTGTTTTTTCGGGTCTAACTCGGGTTCAGCTTCTTGTTGCGGTTAGGGTTATGTTTAGGGTTGTTAGGAAAGAGTGAAGACGCAGAGTCCTGTTGAGTGTGGGGTTGCGTAAAGGCTCCCCCAGGGAGTTCAGGTGTACCCAAAGGCTTCCGCTGAGAGCACTTTTTGATGGCAGAAAGTGGCACCGTACGTGTTTTTTCGGGTCTAACTCGGGTTGAGCTTCTTGTTGCGGTTAGGGTTATGTTTAGGGTTGTTAGGAAAGAGTGAAGACGCAGAGTCCTGTTGAGTGTGGGGTTGCGTAAAGGCTCCCCCAGGGAGTTCAGGTGTACCCAAAGGCTTCCGCTGAGAGCACTTTTTGATGGCAGAAAGTGGCACCGTACGTGTTTTTTCGGGTCTAACTCGGGTTCAGCTTCTTGTTCCGGTTAGGGTTATGTTTAGGGTTGTTAGGAAAGAGTGAAGACGCAGAGTCCTGTTGAGTGTGGGGTTGCGTAAAGGCTCCCCCAGGGAGTTCAGGTGTACCCAAAGGCTTCCGCTGAGAGCACTTTTGGATGGCAGAAAGTGGCACCGTACGTGTTTTTTCGGGTCTAACTCGGGTTCAGCTTCTTGTTGCGGTTAGGGTTATGTTTAGGGTTGTTAGGAAAGAGTGAAGACGCAGAGTCCTGTTGAGTGTGGGGTTGCGTAAAGGCTCCCCCAGGGAGTTCAGGTGTACCCAAAGGCTTCCGCTGAGAGCACTTTTGGATGGCAGAAAGTGGCACCGTACGTGTTTTTTCGGGTCTAACTCGGGTTCAGCTTCTTGTTGCGGTTAGGGTTATGTTTAGGGTTGTTAGGAAAGAGTGAAGACGCAGAGTCCTGTTGAGTGTGGGGTTGCGTAAAGGCTCCCCCAGGGAGTTCAGGTGTACCCAAAGGCTTCCGCTGAGAGCACTTTTTGATGGCAGAAAGTGGCACCGTACGTGTTTTTTCGGGTCTAACTCGGGTTCAGCTTCTTGTTGCGGTTAGGGTTATGTTTAGGGTTGTTAGGAAAGAGTGAAGACGCAGAGTCCTGTTGAGTGTGGGGTTGCGTAAAGGCTCCCCCAGGGAGTTCAGGTGTACCCAAAGGCTTCCGCTGAGAGCACTTTTGGATGGCAGAAAGTGGCACCGTACGTGTTTTTTCGGGTCTAACTCGGGTTCAGCTTCTTGTTGCGGTTAGGGTTATGTTTAGGGTTGTTAGGAAAGAGTGAAGACGCAGAGTCCTGTTGAGTGTGCGGTTGCGTAAAGGCTCCCCCAGGGAGTTCAGGTGTACCCAAAGGCTTCCGCTGAGAGCACTTTTGGATGGCAGAAAGTGGCACCGTACGTGTTTTTTCGGGTCTAACTCGGGTTCAGCTTCTTGTTGCGGTTAGGGTTATGTTTAGGGTTGTTAGGAAAGAGTGAAGACGCAGAGTCCTGTTGAGTGTGCGGTTGCGTAAAGGCTCCCCCAGGGAGTTCAGGTGTACCCAAAGGCTTCCGCTGAGAGCACTTTTTGATGGCAGAAAGTGGCATCGTACGTGTTTTTTCGGGTCTAACTCGGGTTCAGCTTCTTGTTGCGGTTAGGGTTATGTTTAGGGTTGTTAGGAAAGAGCGAAGACGCAGAGTCCTGTTGAGTGTGGGGTTGCGTAAAGGCTCCCCCAGGGAGTTCAGGTGTACCCAAAGGCTTCCGCTGAGAGCACTTTTTGATGGCAGAAAGTGGCACCGTACGTGTTTTTTCGGGTCTAACTCGGGTTCAGCTTCTTGTTGCGGTTAGGGTTATGTTTAGGGTTGTTAGGAAAGAGTGAAGACGCAGAGTCCTGTTGAGTGTGGGGTTGCGTAAAGGCTCCCCCAGGGAGTTCAGGTGTACCCAAAGGCTTCCGCTGAGAGCACTTTTTGATGGCAGAAAGTGGCACCGTACGTGTTTTTTCGGGTCTAACTCGGGTTCAGCTTCTTGTTGCGGTTAGGGTTATGTTTAGGGTTGTTAGGAAAGAGTGAAGACGCAGAGTCCTGTTGAGTGTGGGGTTGCGTAAAGGCTCCCCCAGGGAGTTCAGGTGTACCCAAAGGCTTCCGCTGAGAGCACTTTTTGATGGCAGAAAGTGGCACCGTACGTGTTTTTTCGGGTCTAACTCGGGTTCAGCTTCTTGTTGCGGTTAGGGTTATGTTTAGGGTTGTTAGGAAAGAGTGAAGACGCAGAGTCCTGTTGAGTGTGGGGTTGCGTAAAGGCTCCCCCAGGGAGTTCAGGTGTACCCAAAGGCTTCCGCTGAGAGCACTTTTGGATGGCAGAAAGTGGCACCGTACGTGTTTTTTCGGGTCTAACTCGGGTTCAGCTTCTTGTTGCGGTTAGGGTTATGTTTAGGGTTGTTAGGAAAGAGTGAAGACGCAGAGTCCTGTTGAGTGTGGGGTTGCGTAAAGGCTCCCCCAGGGAGTTCAGGTGTACCCAAAGGCTTCCGCTGAGAGCACTTTTTGATGGCAGAAAGTGGCACCGTACGTGTTTTTTCGGGTCTAACTCGGGTTCAGCTTCTTGTTGCGGTTAGGGTTATGTTTAGGGTTGTTAGGAAAGAGTGAAGACGCAGAGTCCTGTTGAGTGTGGGGTTGCGTAAAGGCTCCCCCAGGGAGTTCAGGTGTACCCAAAGGCTTCCGCTGAGAGCACTTTTGGATGGCAGAAAGTGGCACCGTACGTGTTTTTTCGGGTCTAACTCGGGTTCAGCTTCTTGTTGCGGTTAGGGTTATGTTTAGGGTTGTTAGGAAAGAGTGAAGACGCAGAGTCCTGTTGAGTGTGGGGTTGCGTAAAGGCTCCCCCAGGGAGTTCAGGTGTACCCAAAGGCTTCCGCTGAGAGCACTTTTTGATGGCAGAAAGTGGCACCGTACGTGTTTTTTCGGGTCTAACTCGGGTTCAGCTTCTTGTTGCGGTTAGGGTTATGTTTAGGGTTGTTAGGAAAGAGTGAAGACGCAGAGTCCTGTTGAGTGTGGGGTTGCGTAAAGGCTCCCCAGGGAGTTCAGGTGTACCCAAAGGCTTCCGCTGAGAGCACTTTTTGATGGCAGAAAGTGGCACCGTACGTGTTTTTTCGGGTCTAACTCGGGTTCAGCTTCTTGTTGCGGTTAGGGTTATGTTTAGGGTTGTTAGGAAAGAGTGAAGACGCAGAGTCCTGTTGAGTGTGCGGTTGCGTAAAGGCTCCCCCAGGGAGTTCAGGTGTACCCAAAGGCTTCCGCTGAGAGCACTTTTTGATGGCAGAAAGTGGCACCGTACGTGTTTTTTCGGGTCTAACTCGGGTTCAGCTTCTTGTTGCGGTTAGGGTTATGTTTAGGGTTGTTAGGAAAGAGCGAAGACGCAGAGTCCTGTTGAGTGTGGGGTTGCGTAAAGGCTCCCCCAGGGAGTTCAGGTGTACCCAAAGGCTTCCGCTGAGAGCACTTTTGGATGGCAGAAAGTGGCACCGTACGTGTTTTTTCGGGTCTAACTCGGGTTCAGCTTCTTGTTGCGGTTAGGGTTATGTTTAGGGTTGTTAGGAAAGAGTGAAGACGCAGAGTCCTGTTGAGTGTGGGGTTGCGTAAAGGCTCCCCCAGGGAGTTCAGGTGTACCCAAAGGCTTCCGCTGAGAGCACTTTTTGATGGCAGAAAGTGGCACCGTACGTGTTTTTTCGGGTCTAACTCGGGTTCAGCTTCTTGTTGCGGTTAGGGTTATGTTTAGGGTTGTTAGGAAAGAGTGAAGACGCAGAGTCCTGTTGAGTGTGGGGTTGCGTAAAGGCTCCCCAGGGAGTTCAGGTGTACCCAAAGGCTTCCGCTGAGAGCACTTTTTGATGGCAGAAAGTGGCACCGTACGTGTTTTTTCGGGTCTAACTCGGGTTCAGCTTCTTGTTGCGGTTAGGGTTATGTTTAGGGTTGTTAGGAAAGAGTGAAGACGCAGAGTCCTGTTGAGTGTGAGGTTGCGTAAAGGCTCCCCCAGGGAGTTCAGGTGTACCCAAAGGCTTCCGCTGAGAGCACTTTTGGATGGCAGAAAGTGGCACCGTACGTGTTTTTTCGGGTCTAACTCGGGTTCAGCTTCTTGTTGCGGTTAGGGTTATGTTTAGGGTTGTTAGGAAAGAGTGAAGACGCAGAGTCCTGTTGAGTGTGGGGTTGCGTAAAGGCTCCCCCAGGGAGTTCAGGTGTACCCAAAGGCTTCCGCTGAGAGCACTTTTGATGGCAGAAAGTGGCACCGTACGTGTTTTTTCGGGTCTAACTCGGTTTCAGCTTCTTGTTGCGGTTAGGGTTATGTTTAGGGTTGTTAGGAAAGAGTGAAGACGCAGAGTCCTGTTGAGTGTGGGGTTGCGTAAAGGCTCCCCCAGGGAGTTCAGGTGTACCCAAAGGCTTCCGCTGAGAGCACTTTTTGATGGCAGAAAGTGGCACCGTACGTGTTTTTTCGGGTCTAACTCGGGTTCAGCTTCTTGTTGCGGTTAGGGTTATGTTTAGGGTTGTTAGGAAAGAGTGAAGACGCAGAGTCCTGTTGAGTGTGGGGTTGCGTAAAGGCTCCCCAGGGAGTTCAGGTGTACCCAAAGGCTTCCGCTGAGAGCACTTTTTGATGGCAGAAAGTGGCACCGTACGTGTTTTTTCGGGTCTAACTCGGGTTCAGCTTCTTGTTGCGGTTAGGGTTATGTTTAGGGTTGTTAGGAAAGAGTGAAGACGCAGAGTCCTGTTGAGTGTGGGGTTGCGTAAAGGCTCCCCCAGGGAGTTCACGTGTACCCAAAGGCTTCCGCTGAGAGCACTTTTTGATGGCAGAAAGTGGCACCGTACGTGTTTTTTCGGGTCTAACTCGGGTTCAGCTTCTTGTTGCGGTTAGGGTTATGTTTAGGGTTGTTAGGAAAGAGTGAAGACGCAGAGTCCTGTTGAGTGTGGGGTTGCGTAAAGGCTCCCCCAGGGAGTTCAGGTGTACCCAAAGGCTTCCGCTGAGAGCACTTTTGGATGGCAGAAAGTGGCACCGTACGTGTTTTTTCGGGTCTAACTCGGGTTCAGCTTCTTGTTGCGGTTAGGGTTATGTTTAGGGTTGTTAGGAAAGAGTGAAGACGCAGAGTCCTGTTGAGTGTGGGGTTGTGTAAAGGCTCCCCAGGGAGTTCAGGTGTACCCAAAGGCTTCCGCTGAGAGCACTTTTTGATGGCAGGAAGTGGCACCGTACGTGTTTTTTCGGGTCTAACTCGGGTTGAGCTTCTTGTTCTGTTAGGGTTATGTTTAGGGTTGTTAGGAAAGAGTGAAGACGCAGAGTCCTGTTGAGTGTGGGGTTGCGTAAAGGCTCCCCCAGGGAGTTCAGGTGTACCCAAAGGCTTCCGCTGAGAGCACTTTTTGATGGCAGAAAGTGGCACCGTACGTGTTTTTTCGGGTCTAACTCGGGTTCAGCTTCTTGTTGCGGTTAGGGTTATGTTTAGGGTTGTTAGGAAAGAGTGAAGACGCAGAGTCCTGTTGAGTGTGGGGTTGCGTAAAGGCTCCCCAGGGAGTTCAGGTGTACCCAAAGGCTTCCGCTGAGAGCACTTTTTGATGGCAGAAAGTGGCACCGTACGTGTTTTTTCGGGTCTAACTCGGGTTCAGCTTCTTGTTGCGGTTAGGGTTATGTTTAGGGTTGTTAGGAAAGAGTGAAGACGCAGAGTCCTGTTGAGTGTGCGGTTGCGTAAAGGCTCCCCAGGGAGTTCAGGTGTACCCAAAGGCTTCCGCTGAGAGCACTTTTTGATGGCAGAAAGTGGCACCGTACGTGTTTTTTCGGGTCTAACTCGGGTTCAGCTTCTTGTTGCGGTTAGGGTTATGTTTAGGGTTGTTAGGAAAGAGTGAAGACGCAGAGTCCTGTTGAGTGTGGGGTTGCGTAAAGGCTCCCCCAGGGAGTTCAGGTGTACCCAAAGGCTTCCGCTGAGCCGCTGAGAGCACTTTTGGATGGCAGAAAGTGGCACCGTACGTGTTTTTTCGGGTCTAACTCGGGTTCAGCTTCTTGTTGCGGTTAGGGTTATGTTTAGGGTTGTTAGGAAAGAGTGAAGACGCAGAGTCCTGTTGAGTGTGGGGTTGCGTAAAGGCTCCCCCAGGGAGTTCAGGTGTACCCAAAGGCTTCCGCTGAGAGCACTTTTGGATGGCAGAAAGTGGCACCGTACGTGTTTTTTCGGGTCTAACTCGGGTTCAGCTTCTTGTTGCGGTTAGGGTTATGTTTAGGGTTGTTAGGAAAGAGTGAAGACGCAGAGTCCTGTTGAGTGTGGGGTTGCGTAAAGGCTCCCCCAGGGAGTTCAGGTGTACCCAAAGGCTTCCGCTGAGAGCACTTTTTGATGGCAGAAAGTGGCACCGTACGTGTTTTTTCGGGTCTAACTCGGGTTCAGCTTCTTGTTGCGGTTAGGGTTATGTTTAGGGTTGTTAGGAAAGAGTGAAGACGCAGAGTCCTGTTGAGTGTGGGGTTGCGTAAAGGCTCCCCCAGGGAGTTCAGGTGTACCCAAAGGCTTCCGCTGAGAGCACTTTTTGATGGCAGAAAGTGGCACCGTACGTGTTTTTTCGGGTCTAACTCGGGTTGAGCTTCTTGTTGCGGTTAGGGTTATGTTTAGGGTTGTTAGGAAAGAGTGAAGACGCAGAGTCCTGTTGAGTGTGGGGTTGCGTAAAGGCTCCCCAGGGAGTTCACGTGTACCCAAAGGCTTCCGCTGAGAGCACTTTTTGATGGCAGAAAGTGGCAACCGTACGTGTTTTTTCGGGTCTAACTCGGGTTCAGCTTCTTGTTGCGGTTAGGGTTATGTTTAGGGTTGTTAGGAAAGAGTGAAGACGCAGAGTCCTGTTGAGTGTGGGGTTGCGTAAAGGCTCCCCCAGGGAGTTCAGGTGTACCCAAAGGCTTCCGCTGAGAGCACTTTTGGATGGCAGAAAGTGGCACCGTACGTGTTTTTTCGGGTCTAACTCGGGTTCAGCTTCTTGTTGCGGTTAGGGTTATGTTTAGGGTTGTTAGGAAAGAGTGAAGACGCAGAGTCCTGTTGAGTGTGGGGTTGCGTAAAGGCTCCCCCAGGGAGTTCAGGTGTACCCAAAGGCTTCCGCTGAGAGCACTTTTTGATGGCAGAAAGTGGCACCGTACGTGTTTTTTCGGGTCTAACTCGGGTTCAGCTTCTTGTTGCGGTTAGGGTTATGTTTAGGGTTGTTAGGAAAGAGCGAAGACGCAGAGTCCTGTTGAGTGTGGGGTTGCGTAAAGGCTCCCCCAGGGAGTTCAGGTGTACCCAAAGGCTTCCGCTGAGAGCACTTTTTGATGGCAGAAAGTGGCACCGTACGTGTTTTTTCGGGTCTAACTCGGGTTCAGCTTCTTGTTGCGGTTAGGGTTATGTTTAGGGTTGTTAGGAAAGAGTGAAGACGCAGAGTCCTGTTGAGTGTGGGGTTGCGTAAAGGCTCCCCCAGGGAGTTCAGGTGTACCCAAAGGCTTCCGCTGAGAGCACTTTTTGATGGCAGAAAGTGGCACCGTACGTGTTTTTTCGGGTCTAACTCGGGTTCAGCTTCTTGTTGCGGTTAGGGTTATGTTTAGGGTTGTTAGGAAAGAGTGAAGACGCAGAGTCCTGTTGAGTGTGGGGTTGCGTAAAGGCTCCCCCAGGGAGTTCACGTGTACCCAAAGGCTTCCGCTGAGAGCACTTTTTGATGGCAGAAAGTGGCACCGTACGTGTTTTTTCGGGTCTAACTCGGGTTCAGCTTCTTGTTGCGGTTAGGGTTATGTTTAGGGTTGTTAGGAAAGAGTGAAGACGCAGAGTCCTGTTGAGTGTGGGGTTGCGTAAAGGCTCCCCCAGGGAGTTCAGGTGTACCCAAAGGCTTCCGCTGAGAGCACTTTTTGATGGCAGAAAGTGGCACCGTACGTGTTTTTTTCGGGTCTAACTCGGGTTGAGCTTCTTGTTGCGGTTAGGGTTATGTTTAGGGTTGTTAGGAAAGAGTGAAGACGCAGAGTCCTGTTGAGTGTGGGGTTGCGTAAAGGCTCCCCCAGGGAGTTCAGGTGTACCCAAAGGCTTCCGCTGAGAGCACTTTTTGATGGCAGAAAGTGGCACCGTACGTGTTTTTTCGGGTCTAACTCGGGTTCA
>NW_027663908.1:0-25000 GCF_964034855.1 Anser brachyrhynchus
CGTACGGTGCCACTTTCTGCCATTAAAAAGTGCTCTCAGCGGAAGCCTTATGGTACACCTGAACTCCCTGGGGGAGCCTTTACGCAACCCCACACTCAACAGGACTCTGCGTCTTCACTCTTTCCTAACAACCCTAAACATAACCCTAACCGCAACAAGAAGCTCAACCCGAGTTAGACCCGAAAAAAACACGTACGGTGCCACTTTCTGCCATCCAAAAGTGCTCTCAGCGGAAGCCTTTGGGTACACCTGAACTCCCTGGGGGAGCCTTTACGCAACCCCACACTCAACAGGACTCTGCGTCTTCGCTCTTTCCTAACAACCCTAAACATAACCCTAACCGCAACAAGAAGCTGAACCCGAGTTAGACCCGAAAAAACACGTACGGTGCCACTTTCTGCCATCAAAAAGTGCTCTCAGCGGAAGCCTTTGGGTACACCTGAACTCCCTGGGGGAGCCTTTACGCAACCCCACACTCAACAGGACTCTGCGTCTTCACTCTTTCCTAACAACCCTAAACATAACCCTAACCGCAACAAGAAGCTGAACCCGAGTTAGACCCGAAAAAACACGTACGGTGCCACTTTCTGCCATCAAAAAGTGCTCTCAGCGGAAGCCTTTGGGTACACCTGAACTCCCTGGGGGAGCCTTTACGCAACCGCACACTCAACAGGACTCTGCGTCTTCACTCTTTCCTAACAACCCTAAACATAACCCTAACCGCAACAAGAAGCTGAACCCGAGTTAGACCCGAAAAAACACGTACGGTGCCACTTTCTGCCATCAAAAAGTGCTCTCAGCGGAAGCCTTTGGGTACACCTGAACTCCCTGGGGGAGCCTTTACGCAACCCCACACTCAACAGGACTCTGCGTCTTCACTCTTTCCTAACAACCCTAAACATAACCCTAACCGCAACAAGAAGCTGAACCCGAGTTAGACCCGAAAAAACACGTACGGTGCCACTTTCTGCCATCAAAAAGTGCTCTCAGCGGAAGCCTTTGGGTACACCTGAACTCCCTGGGGGAGCCTTTACGCAACCCCACACTCAACAGGACTCTGCGTCTTCACTCTTTCCTAACAACCCTAAACATAACCCTAACCGCAACAAGAAGCTGAACCCGAGTAAGACCCGAAAAAACACGTACGGTGCCACTTTCTGCCATCAAAAAGTGCTCTCAGCGGAAGACTTTGGGTACACCTGAACTCCCTGGGGGAGCCTTTACGCAACCCCACACTCAACAGGACTCTGCGTCTTCACTCTTTCCTAACAACCCTAAACATAACCCTAACCGCAACAAGAAGCTGAACCCGAGTTAGACCCGAAAAAACACGTACGGTGCCACTTTCTGCCATCCAAAAGTGCTCTCAGCGGAAGCCTTTGGGTACACCTGAACTCCCTGGGGGAGCCTTTACGCAACCCCACACTCAACAGGACTCTGCGTCTTCGCTCTTTCCTAACAACCCTAAACATAACCCTAACCGCAACAAGAAGCTGAACCCGAGTTAGACCCGAAAAAACACGTACGGTGCCACTTTCTGCCATCAAAAAGTGCTCTCAGCGGAAGCCTTTGGGTACACCTGAACTCCCTGGGGGAGCCTTTACGCAACCCCACACTCAACAGGACTCTGCGTCTTCACTCTTTCCTAACAACCCTAAACATAACCCTAACCGCAACAAGAAGCTGAACCCGAGTTAGACCCGAAAAAACACGTACGGTGCCACTTTCTGCCATCAAAAAGTGCTCTCAGCGGAAGCCTTTGGGTACACCTGAACTCCCTGGGGGAGCCTTTACGCAACCCCACACTCAACAGGACTCTGCGTCTTCACTCTTTCCTAACAACCCTAAACATAACCCTAACCGCAACAAGAAGCTGAACCCGAGTTAGACCCGAAAAAACACGTACGGTGCCACTTTCTGCCATCAAAAAGTGCTCTCAGCGGAAGCCTTTGGGTACACGTGAACTCCCTGGGGGAGCCTTTACGCAACCCCACACTCAACAGGACTCTGCGTCTTCACTCTTTCCTAACAACCCTAAACATAACCCTAACCGCAACAAGAAGCTGAACCCGAGTTAGACCCGAAAAAACACGTACGGTGCCACTTTCTGCCATTAAAAAGTGCTCTCAGCGGAAGCCTTATGGTACACCTGAACTCCCTGGGGGAGCCTTTACGCAACCCCACACTCAACAGGACTCTGCGTCTTCACTCTTTCCTAACAACCCTAAACATAACCCTAACCGCAACAAGAAGCTGAACCCGAGTTAGACCCGAAAAAACACGTACGGTGCCACTTTCTGCCATCCAAAAGTGCTCTCAGCGGAAGCCTTTGGGTACACCTGAACTCCCTGGGGGAGCCTTTACGCAACCCCACACTCAACAGGACTCTGCGTCTTCGCTCTTTCCTAACAACCCTAAACATAACCCTAACCGCAACAAGAAGCTGAACCCGAGTTAGACCCGAAAAAACACGTACGGTGCCACTTTCTGCCATCAAAAAGTGCTCTCAGCGGAAGCCTTTGGGTACACCTGAACTCCCTGGGGGAGCCTTTACGCAACCCCACACTCAACAGGACTCTGCGTCTTCACTCTTTCCTAACAACCCTAAACATAACCCTAACCGCAACAAGAAGCTGAACCCGAGTTAGACCCGAAAAAACACGTACGGTGCCACTTTCTGCCATCAAAAAGTGCTCTCAGCGGAAGCCTTTGGGTACACCTGAACTCCCTGGGGGAGCCTTTACGCAACCGCACACTCAACAGGACTCTGCGTCTTCACTCTTTCCTAACAACCCTAAACATAACCCTAACCGCAACAAGAAGCTGAACCCGAGTTAGACCCGAAAAAACACGTACGGTGCCACTTTCTGCCATCAAAAAGTGCTCTCAGCGGAAGCCTTTGGGTACACCTGAACTCCCTGGGGGAGCCTTTACGCAACCCCACACTCAACAGGACTCTGCGTCTTCACTCTTTCCTAACAACCCTAAACATAACCCTAACCGCAACAAGAAGCTGAACCCGAGTTAGACCCGAAAAAACACGTACGGTGCCACTTTCTGCCATCAAAAAGTGCTCTCAGCGGAAGCCTTTGGGTACACCTGAACTCCCTGGGGGAGCCTTTACGCAACCCCACACTCAACAGGACTCTGCGTCTTCACTCTTTCCTAACAACCCTAAACATAACCCTAACCGCAACAAGAAGCTGAACCCGAGTAAGACCCGAAAAAACACGTACGGTGCCACTTTCTGCCATCAAAAAGTGCTCTCAGCGGAAGACTTTGGGTACACCTGAACTCCCTGGGGGAGCCTTTACGCAACCCCACACTCAACAGGACTCTGCGTCTTCACTCTTTCCTAACAACCCTAAACATAACCCTAACCGCAACAAGAAGCTGAACCCGAGTTAGACCCGAAAAAACACGTACGGTGCCACTTTCTGCCATCCAAAAGTGCTCTCAGCGGAAGCCTTTGGGTACACCTGAACTCCCTGGGGGAGCCTTTACGCAACCCCACACTCAACAGGACTCTGCGTCTTCGCTCTTTCCTAACAACCCTAAACATAACCCTAACCGCAACAAGAAGCTGAACCCGAGTTAGACCCGAAAAAACACGTACGGTGCCACTTTCTGCCATCAAAAAGTGCTCTCAGCGGAAGCCTTTGGGTACACCTGAACTCCCTGGGGGAGCCTTTACGCAACCCCACACTCAACAGGACTCTGCGTCTTCACTCTTTCCTAACAACCCTAAACATAACCCTAACCGCAACAAGAAGCTGAACCCGAGTTAGACCCGAAAAAACACGTACGGTGCCACTTTCTGCCATCAAAAAGTGCTCTCAGCGGAAGCCTTTGGGTACACCTGAACTCCCTGGGGGAGCCTTTACGCAACCCCACACTCAACAGGACTCTGCGTCTTCACTCTTTCCTAACAACCCTAAACATAACCCTAACCGCAACAAGAAGCTGAACCCGAGTTAGACCCGAAAAAACACGTACGGTGCCACTTTCTGCCATCCAAAAGTGCTCTCAGCGGAAGCCTTTGGGTACACCTGAACTCCCTGGGGGAGCCTTTACGCAACCCCACACTCAACAGGACTCTGCGTCTTCGCTCTTTCCTAACAACCCTAAACATAACCCTAACCGCAACAAGAAGCTGAACCCGAGTTAGACCCGAAAAAACACGTACGGTGCCACTTTCTGCCATCAAAAAGTGCTCTCAGCGGAAGCCTTTGGGTACACCTGAACTCCCTGGGGGAGCCTTTACGCAACCCCACACTCAACAGGACTCTGCGTCTTCACTCTTTCCTAACAACCCTAAACATAACCCTAACCGCAACAAGAAGCTCAACCCGAGTTAGACCCGAAAAAACACGTACGGTGCCACTTTCTGCCATCCAAAAGTGCTCTCAGCGGAAGCCTTTGGGTACACCTGAACTCCCTGGGGGAGCCTTTACGCAACCCCACACTCAACAGGACTCTGCGTCTTCACTCTTTCCTAACAACCCTAAACATAACCCTAACCGCAACAAGAAGCTGAACCCGAGTTAGACCCGAAAAAACACGTACGGTGCCACTTTCTGCCATCAAAAAGTGCTCTCAGCGGAAGCCTTTGGGTACACCTGAACTCCCTGGGGGAGCCTTTACGCAACCCCACACTCAACAGGACTCTGCGTCTTCACTCTTTCCTAACAACCCTAAACATAACCCTAACCGCAACAAGAAGCTGAACCCGAGTTAGACCCGAAAAAACACGTACGGTGCCACTTTCTGCCATCAAAAAGTGCTCTCAGCGGAAGCCTTTGGGTACACCTGAACTCCCTGGGGGAGCCTTTACGCAACCCCACACTCAACAGGACTCTGCGTCTTCACTCTTTCCTAACAACCCTAAACATAACCCTAACCGCAACAAGAAGCTGAACCCGAGTTAGACCCGAAAAAACACGTACGGTGCCACTTTCTGCCATCAAAAAGTGCTCTCAGCGGAAGCCTTTGGGTACACCTGAACTCCCTGGGGGAGCCTTTACGCAACCCCACACTCAACAGGACTCTGCGTCTTCGCTCTTTCCTAACAACCCTAAACATAACCCTAACCGCAACAAGAAGCTGAACCCGAGTTAGACCCGAAAAAACACGTACGGTGCCACTTTCTGCCATCAAAAAGTGCTCTCAGCGGAAGCCTTTGGGTACACCTGAACTCCCTGGGGGAGCCTTTACGCAACCCCACACTCAACAGGACTCTGCGTCTTCACTCTTTCCTAACAACCCTAAACATAACCCTAACCGCAACAAGAAGCTGAACCCGAGTTAGACCCGAAAAAACACGTACGGTGCCACTTTCTGCCATCAAAAAGTGCTCTCAGCGGAAGCCTTTGGGTACACCTGAACTCCCTGGGGGAGCCTTTACGCAACCGCACAGTCAACAGGACTCTGCGTCTTCACTCTTTCCTAACAACCCTAAACATAACCCTAACCGCAACAAGAAGCTGAACCCGAGTTAGACCCGAAAAAACACGTACGGTGCCACTTTCTGCCATCAAAAAGTGCTCTCAGCGGAAGCCTTTGGGTACACGTGAACTCCCTGGGGGAGCCTTTACGCAACCCCACACTCAACAGGACTCTGCGTTTTCACTCTTTCCTAACAACCCTAAACATAACCCTAACCGCAACAAGAAGCTGAACCCGAGTTAGACCCGAAAAAACACGTACGGTGCCACTTTCTGCCATCAAAAAGTGCTCTCAGCGGAAGCCTTTGGGTACACCTGAACTCCCTGGGGGAGCCTTTACGCAACCCCACACTCAACAGGACTCTGCGTCTTCACTCTTTCCTAACAACCCTAAACATAACCCTAACCGCAACAAGAAGCTGAACCCGAGTTAGACCCGAAAAAACACGTACGGTGCCACTTTCTGCCATCAAAAAGTGCTCTCAGCGGAAGCCTTTGGGTACACGTGAACTCCCTGGGGGAGCCTTTACGCAACCCCACACTCAACAGGACTCTGCGTCTTCACTCTTTCCTAACAACCCTAAACATAACCCTAACCGCAACAAGAAGCTGAACCCGAGTTAGACCCGAAAAAACACGTACGGTGCCACTTTCTGCCATCAAAAAGTGCTCTCAGCGGAAGCCTTTGGGTACACCTGACCTCCCTGGGGGAGCCTTTACGCAACCCCACACTCAACAGGACTCTGCGTCTTCGCTCTTTCCTAACAACCCTAAACATAACCCTAACCGCAACAAGAAGCTGAACCCGAGTTAGACCCGAAAAAACACGTACGGTGCCACTTTCTGCCATCAAAAAGTGCTCTCAGCGGAAGCCTTTGGGTACACCTGAACTCCCTGGGGGAGCCTTTACGCAACCCCACACTCAACAGGACTCTGCGTCTTCACTCTTTCCTAACAACCCTAAACATAACCCTAACCGCAACAAGAAGCTGAACCCGAGTTAGACCCGAAAAAACACGTACGGTGCCACTTTCTGCCATCAAAAAGTGCTCTCAGCGGAAGCCTTTGGGTACACCTGAACTCCCTGGGGGAGCCTTTACGCAACCCCACACTCAACAGGACACTGCGTCTTCACTCTTTCCTAACAACCCTAAACATAACCCTAACCGCAACAAGAAGCTGAACCCGAGTTAGACCCGAAAAAACACGTACGGTGCCACTTTCTGCCATCCAAAAGTGCTCTCAGCGGAAGCCTTTGGGTACACCTGAACTCCCTGGGGGAGCCTTTACGCAACCCCACACTCAACAGGACTCTGCGTCTTCACTCTTTCCTAACAACCCTAAACATAACCCTAACCGCAACAAGAAGCTGAACCCGAGTTAGACCCGAAAAAACACGTACGATGCCACTTTCTGCCATCAAAAAGTGCTCTCAGCGGAAGCCTTTGGGTACACCTGAACTCCCTGGGGGAGCCTTTACGCAACCCCGCACTCAACAGGACTCTGCGTCTTCACTCTTTCCTAAAAACCCTAAACATAACCCTAACCGCAACAAGAAGCTGAACCCGAGTTAGACCCGAAAAAACACGTACGGTGCCACTTTCTGCCATCAAAAAGTGCTCTCAGCGGAAGCCTTTGGGTACACCTGAACTCCCTGGGGGAGCCTTTACGCAACCCCGCACTCAACAGGACTCTGCGTCTTCACTCTTTCCTAACAACCCTAAACATAACCCTAACCGCAACAAGAAGCTGAACCCGAGTTAGACCCGAAAAAACACGTACGGTGCCACTTTCTGCCATCCAAAAGTGCTCTCAGCGGAAGCCTTTGGGTACACCTGAACTCCCTGGGGGAGCCTTTACGCAACCCCACACTCAACAGGACTCTGCGTCTTCACTCTTTCCTAACAACCCTAAACATAACCCTAACCGCAACAAGAAGCTGAACCCGAGTTAGACCCGAAAAAACACGTACGGTGCCACTTTCTGCCATCAAAAAGTGCTCTCAGCGGAAGCCTTTGGGTACACCTGAACTCCCTGGGGGAGCCTTTACGCAACCCAACACTCAACAGGACTCTGCGTCTTCACTCTTTCCTAACAACCCTAAACATAACCCTAACCGCAACAAGAAGCTGAACCCGAGTTAGACCCGAAAAAACACGTACGGTGCCACTTTCTGCCATCCAAAAGTGCTCTCAGCGGAAGCCTTTGGGTACACCTGAACTCCCTGGGGGAGCCTTTACGCAACCCCACACTCAACAGGACTCTGCGTCTTCACTCTTTCCTAACAACCCTAAACATAACCCTAACCGCAACAAGAAGCTGAACCCGAGTTAGACCCGAAAAAACACGTACGATGCCACTTTCTGCCATCAAAAAGTGCTCTCAGCGGAAGCCTTTGGGTACACCTGAACTCCCTGGGGGAGCCTTTACGCAACCGCACACTCAACAGGACTCTGCGTCTTCACTCTTTCCTAACAACCCTAAATATAACCCTAACCGCAACAAGAAGCTGAACCCGAGTTAGACCCGAAAAAACACGTACGGTGCCACTTTCTGCCATCAAAAAGTGCTCTCAGCGGAAGCCTTTGGGAACACCTGAACTCCCTGGGGGAGCCTTTACACAACCCCACACTCAACAGGACTCTGCGTCTTCACTCTTTCCTAACAACCCTAAACATAAGCCTAACCGGAACAAGAAGCTCAACCCGAGTTAGACCCGAAAAAACACGTACGGTGCCACTTTCTGCCATCAAAAAGTGCTCTCAGCGGAAGCCTTTGGGTACACGTGAACTCCCTGGGGGAGCCTTTACGCAACCCCACACTCAACAGGACTCTGCGTCTTCACTCTTTCCTAACAACCCTAAACATAACCCTAACCGCAACAAGAAGCTGAACCCGAGTTAGACCCGAAAAAACACGTACGGTGCCACTTTCTGCCATCAAAAAGTGCTCTCAGCGGAAGCCTTTGGGTACACCTGAACTCCCTGGGGGAGCCTTTACGCAACCCCACACTCAACAGGACTCTGCGTCTTCACTCTTTCCTAACAACCCTAAACATAACCCTAACCGCAACAAGAAGCTGAACCCGAGTTAGACCCGAAAAAACACATACGGTGCCACTTTCTGCCATCAAAAAGTGCTCTCAGCGGAAGCCTTTGGGTACACCTGAACTCCCTGGGGGAGCCTTTACGCAACCCCACACTCAACAGGACTCTGCGTCTTCACTCTTTCCTAACAACCCTGAACATAACCCTAACCGCAACAAGAAGCTGAACCCGAGTTAGACCCGAAAAAACACGTACGGTGCCACTTTCTGCCATCAAAAAGTGCTCTCAGCGGAAGCCTTTGGGTACACGTGAACTCCCTGGGGGAGCCTTTACGCAACCCCACACTCAACAGGACTCTGCGTCTTCACTCTTTCCTAACAACCCTAAACATAACCCTAACCGCAACAAGAAGCTGAACCCGAGTTAGACCCGAAAAAACACGTACGGTGCCACTTTCTGCCATCAAAAAGTGCTCTCAGCGGAAGCCTTTGGGTACACCTGAACTCCCTGGGGGAGCCTTTACGCAACCCCACACTCAACAGGACTCTGCGTCTTCACTCTTTCCTAACAACCCTGAACATAACCCTAACCGCAACAAGAAGCTCAACCCGAGTTAGACCCGAAAAAACACGTACGGTGCCACTTTCTGCCATCAAAAAGTGCTCTCAGCGGAAGCCTTTGGGTACACGTGAACTCCCTGGGGGAGCCTTTACGCAACCCCACACTCAACAGGACTCTGCGTCTTCACTCTTTCCTAACAACCCTAAACATAACCCTAACCGCAACAAGAAGCTCAACCCGAGTTAGACCCGAAAAAACACGTACGGTGCCACTTTCTGCCATCAAAAAGTGCTCTCAGCGGAAGCCTTTGGGTACACCTGAACTCCCTGGGGGAGTCTTTACGCAACCCCACACTCAACAGGACTCTGCGTTTCACTCTTTCCTAACAACCCTAAACATAACCTAACCGCAACAAGAAGCTGAACCCGAGTTAGACCCGAAAAAACACGTACGGTGCCACTTTCTGCCATCCAAAAGTGCTCTCAGCGGAAGCCTTTGGGTACACCTGAACTCCCTGGGGGAGCCTTTACGCAACCCCACACTCAACAGGACTCTGCGTCTTCACTCTTTCCTAACAACCCTAAACATAACCCTAACCGCAACAAGAAGCTCAACCCGAGTTAGACCCGAAAAAACACGTACGGTGCCACTTCCTGCCATCAAAAAGTGCTCTCAGCGGAAGCCTTTGGGTACACCTGAACTCCCTGGGGGAGCCTTTACGCAACCCCACACTCAACAGGACTCTGAGTCTTCACTCTTTCCTAACAACCCTAAACATAAGCCTAACCGGAACAAGAAGCTCAACCCGAGTTAGACCCGAAAAAACACGTACGGTGCCACTTTCTGCCATCAAAAAGTGCTCTCAGCGGAAGCCTTTGGGTACACCTGAACTCCCTGGGGGAGCCTTTACGCAACCCCACACTCAACAGGACTCTGCGTCTTCACTCTTTCCTAACAACCCTAAACATAACCCTAAGCGCAACAAGAAGCTGAACCCGAGTTAGACCCGAAAAAACACGTACGGTGCCACTTTCTGCCATCAAAAAGTGCTCTCAGCGGAAGCCTTTGGGTACACCTGAACTCCCTGGGGGAGCCTTTACGCAACCCCACACTCAACAGGACTCTGCGTCTTCACTCTTTCCTAACAACCCTAAACATAACCCTAACCGCAACAAGAAGCTGAACCCGAGTTAGACCCGAAAAAACACATACGGTGCCACTTTCTGCCATCAAAAAGTGCTCTCAGCGGAAGCCTTTGGGTACACCTGAACTCCCTGGGGGAGCCTTTACGCAACCCCACACTCAACAGGACTCTGCGTCTTCACTCTTTCCTAACAACCCTGAACATAACCCTAACCGCAACAAGAAGCTGAACCCGAGTTAGACCCGAAAAAACACGTACGGTGCCACTTTCTGCCATCAAAAAGTGCTCTCAGCGGAAGCCTTTGGGTACACGTGAACTCCCTGGGGGAGCCTTTACGCAACCCCACACTCAACAGGACTCTGCGTCTTCACTCTTTCCTAACAACCCTAAACATAACCCTAACCGCAACAAGAAGCTGAACCCGAGTTAGACCCGAAAAAACACGTACGGTGCCACTTTCTGCCATCAAAAAGTGCTCTCAGCGGAAGCCTTTGGGTACACCTGAACTCCCTGGGGGAGCCTTTACGCAACCCCACACTCAACAGGACTCTGCGTCTTCACTCTTTCCTAACAACCCTGAACATAACCCTAACCGCAACAAGAAGCTCAACCCGAGTTAGACCCGAAAAAACACGTACGGTGCCACTTTCTGCCATCAAAAAGTGCTCTCAGCGGAAGCCTTTGGGTACACGTGAACTCCCTGGGGAGCCTTTACGCAACCCCACACTCAACAGGACTCTGCGTCTTCACTCTTTCCTAACAACCCTAAACATAACCCTAACCGCAACAAGAAGCTCAACCCGAGTTAGACCCGAAAAAACACGTACGGTGCCACTTTCTGCCATCAAAAAGTGCTCTCAGCGGAAGCCTTTGGGTACACCTGAACTCCCTGGGGGAGTCTTTACGCAACCCCACACTCAACAGGACTCTGCGTTTTCACTCTTTCCTAACAACCCTAAACATAACCCTAACCGCAACAAGAAGCTGAACCCGAGTTAGACCCGAAAAAACACGTACGGTGCCACTTTCTGCCATCAAAAGTGCTCTCAGCGGAAGCCTTTGGGTACACCTGAACTCCCTGGGGGAGCCTTTACGCAACCCCACACTCAACAGGACTCTGCGTCTTCACTCTTTCCTAACAACCCTAAACATAACCCTAACCGCAACAAGAAGCTGAACCCGAGTTAGACCCGAAAAAACACGTACGGTGCCACTTCCTGCCATCAAAAAGTGCTCTCAGCGGAAGCCTTTGGGTACACCTGAACTCCCTGGGGGAGCCTTTACGCAACCCCACACTCAACAGGACTCTGAGTCTTCACTCTTTCCTAACAACCCTAAACATAACCCTAACCGCAACAAGAAGCTGAACCCGAGTTAGACCCGAAAAAACACGTACGGTGCCACTTTCTGCCATCAAAAAGTGCTCTCAGCGGAAGCCTTTGGGTACACGTGAACTCCCTGGGGGAGCCTTTACGCAACCCCACACTCAACAGGACTCTGCGTCTTCACTCTTTCCTAACAACCCTAAACATAACCCTAACCGCAACAAGAAGCTGAACCCGAGTTAGACCCGAAAAAACACGTACGGTGCCACTTTCTGCCATCAAAAAGTGCTCTCAGCGGAAGCCTTTGGGTACACCTGAACTCCCTGGGGGAGCCTTTACGCAACCCCACACACTCAACAGGACTCTGCGTCTTCACTCTTTCCTAACAACCCTGAACATAACCCTAACCGCAACAAGAAGCTGAACCCGAGTTAGACCCGAAAAAACACGTACGGTGCCACTTTCTGCCATCAAAAAGTGCTCTCAGCGGAAGCCTTTGGGTACACCTGAACTCCCTGGGGGAGCCTTTACGCAACCCCACACTCAACAGGACTCTGCGTCTTCACTCTTTCCTAACAACCCTAAACATAACCCTAACCGCAACAAGAAGCTGAACCCGAGTTAGACCCGAAAAAACACGTACGGTGCCACTTTCTGCCATCAAAAAGTGCTCTCAGCGGAAGCCTTTGGGTACACCTGAACTCCCTGGGGGAGCCTTTACGCAACCCCACACTCAACAGGACTCTGCGTCTTCACTCTTTCCTAACAACCCTAAACACAACCCTAACCGCAACAAGAAGCTGAACCCGAGTTAGACCCGAAAAAACACGTACGGTGCCACTTTCTGCCATCAAAAAGTGCTCTCAGCGGAAGCCTTTGGGTACACCTGAACTCCCTGGGGTGCCTTTACGCAACCCCACACTCAACAGGACTCTGCGTCTTCACTCTTTCCTAACAACCCTAAACATAACCCTAACCGCAACAAGAAGCTCAACCCGAGTTAGACCCGAAAAAACACGTACGGTGCCACTTCCTGCCATCAAAAAGTGCTCTCAGCGGAAGCCTTTGGGTACACCTGAACTCCCTGGGGGAGCCTTTACGCAACCCCACACTCAACAGGACTCTGCGTCTTCACTCTTTCCTAACAACCCTAAACATAACCCTAACCGCAACAAGAAGCTCAACCCGAGTTAGACCCGAAAAAACACGTACGGTGCCACTTTCTGCCATCAAAAAGTGCTCTCAGCGGAAGCCTTTGGGTACACCTGAACTCCCTGGGGGAGCCTTTACGCAACCCCACACTCAACAGGACTCTGCGTCTTCACTCTTTCCTAACAACCCTAAACATAACCCTAACCGCAACAAGAAGCTCAACCCGAGTTAGACCCGAAAAAACACGTACGGTGCCACTTTCTGCCATCAAAAAGTGCTCTCAGCGGAAGCCTTTGGGTACACCTGAACTCCCTGGGGGAGCCTTTACGCAACCCCACACTCAACAGGACTCTGCGTCTTCACTCTTTCCTAACAACCCTAAACATAACCCTAACCGCAACAAGAAGCTCAACCCGAGTTAGACCCGAAAAAACACGTACGGTGCCACTTTCTGCCATCAAAAAGTGCTCTCAGCGGAAGCCTTTGGGTACACTTGAACTCCCTGGGGGAGCCTTTACGCAACCCCACACTCAACAGGACTCTGCGTCTTCACTCTTTCCTAACAACCCTAAACATAAGCCTAACCGCAACAAGAAGCTCAACCCGAGTTAGACCCGAAAAAACACGTACGGTGCCACTTTCTGCCATCAAAAAGTGCTCTCAGCGGAAGCCTTTGGGAACACCTGAACTCCCTGGGGGAGCCTTTACGCAACCCCACACTCAACAGGACTCTGCGTCTTCACTCTTTCCTAACAACCCTAAACATAACCCTAACCGCAACAAGAAGCTGAACCCGAGTTAGACCCGAAAAAACACGTACGGTGCCACTTTCTGCCATCCAAAAGTGCTCTCAGCGGAAGCCTTTGGGTACACCTGAACTCCCTGGGGGAGCCTTTACGCAACCCCACACTCAACAGGACTCTGCGTCTTCACTCTTTCCTAACAACCCTAAACATAACCCTAACCGCAACAAGAAGCTGAACCCGAGTTAGACCCGAAAAAACACGTACGGTGCCACTTTCTGCCATCCAAAAGTGCTCTCAGCGGAAGCCTTTGGGTACACCTGAACTCCCTGGGGGAGCCTTTACGCAACCCCACACTCAACAGGACTCTGCGTCTTCACTCTTTCCTAACAACCCTAAACATAACCCTAACCGCAACAAGAAGCTCAACCCGAGTTAGACCCGAAAAAACACGTACGGTGCCACTTTCTACCATCAAAAAGTGCTCTCAGCGGAAGCCTTTGGGTACACCTGAACTCCCTGGGGGAGCCTTTACGCAACCCCACACTCAACAGGACTCTGCGTCTTCACTCTTTCCTAACAACCCTAAACATAACCCTAACCGCAACAAGAAGCTCAACCCGAGTTAGACCCGAAAAAACACGTACGGTGCCACTTTCTGCCATCAAAAAGTGCTCTCAGCGGAAGCCTTTGGGTACACCTGAACTCCCTGGGGGAGCCTTTACGCAACCCCACACTCAACAGGACTCTGCGTCTTCACTCTTTCCTAACAACCCTGAACATAACCCTAACCGCAACAAGAAGCTGAACCCGAGTTAGACCCGAAAAAACACGTACGGTGCCACTTTCTGCCATCAAAAAGTGCTCTCAGCGGAAGCCTTTGGGTACACCTGAACTCCCTGGGGGAGTCTTTACGCAACCCCACACTCAACAGGACTCTGCGTTTTCACTCTTTCCTAACAACCCTAAACATAAGCCTAACCGGAACAAGAAGCTGAACCCGAGTTAGACCCGAAAAAACACGTACGGTGCCACTTTCTGCCATCAAAAAGTGCTCTCAGCGGAAGCCTTTGGGTACACCTGAACTCCCTGGGGGAGCCTTTACGCAACCCCACACTCAACAGGACTCTGCGTCTTCACTCTTTCCTAACAACCCTAAACACAACCCTAACCGCAACAAGAAGCTGAACCCGAGTTAGACCCGAAAAAACACGTACGGTGCCACTTTCTGCCATCAAAAAGTGCTCTCAGCGGAAGCCTTTGGGTACACCTGAACTCCCTGGGGGAGCCTTTACGCAACCCCACACTCAACAGGACTCTGCGTCTTCACTCTTTCCTAACAACCCTAAACATAACCCTAACCGCAACAAGAAGCTCAACCCGAGTTAGACCCGAAAAAACACGTACGGTGCCACTTTCTGCCATCAAAAAGTGCTCTCAGCGGAAGCCTTTGGGTACACCTGAACTCCCTGGGGGAGCCTTTACGCAACCCCACACTCAACAGGACTCTGCGTCTTCACTCTTTCCTAACAACCCTAAACACAACCCTAACCGCAACAAGAAGCTGAACCCGAGTTAGACCCGAAAAAACACGTACGGTGCCACTTTCTGCCATCAAAAAGTGCTCTCAGCGGAAGCCTTTGGGTACACCTGAACTCCCTGGGGTGCCTTTACGCAACCCCACACTCAACAGGACTCTGCGTCTTCACTCTTTCCTAACAACCCTAAACATAACCCTAACCGCAACAAGAAGCTCAACCCGAGTTAGACCCGAAAAAACACGTACGGTGCCACTTCCTGCCATCAAAAAGTGCTCTCAGCGGAAGCCTTTGGGTACACCTGAACTCCCTGGGGGAGCCTTTACGCAACCCCACACTCAACAGGACTCTGAGTCTTCACTCTTTCCTAACAACCCTAAACATAACCCTAACCGCAACAAGAAGCTCAACCCGAGTTAGACCCGAAAAAACACGTACGGTGCCACTTTCTGCCATCAAAAAGTGCTCTCAGCGGAAGCCTTTGGGTACACCTGAACTCCCTGGGGGAGCCTTTACGCAACCCCACACTCAACAGGACTCTGCGTCTTCACTCTTTCCTAACAACCCTAAACATAACCCTAACCGCAACAAGAAGCTCAACCCGAGTTAGACCCGAAAAAAACACGTACGGTGCCACTTTCTGCCATCAAAAAAGTGCTCTCAGCGGAAGCCTTTGGGTACACCTGAACTCCCTGGGGGAGCCTTTACGCAACCCCACACTCAACAGGACTCTGCGTCTTCACTCTTTCCTAACAACCCTAAACATAACCCTAACCGCAACAAGAAGCTCAACCCGAGTTAGACCCGAAAAAACACGTACGGTGCCACTTTCTGCCATCAAAAAGTGCTCTCAGCGGAAGCCCTTTGGGTACACTTGAACTCCCTGGGGGAGCCTTTACGCAACCCCACACTCAACAGGACTCTGCGTCTTCACTCTTTCCTAACAACCCTAAACATAAGCCTAACCGCAACAAGAAGCTGAACCCGAGTTAGACCCGAAAAAACACGTACGGTGCCACTTTTCTGCCATCAAAAAGTGCTCTCAGCGGAAGCCTTTGGGAACACCTGAACTCCCTGGGGGAGCCTTTACGCAACCCCACACTCAACAGGACTCTGCGTCTTCACTCTTTCCTAACAACCCTAAACATAACCCTAACCGCAACAAGAAGCTGAACCCGAGTTAGACCCGAAAAAACACGTACGGTGCCACTTTCTGCCATCAAAAAGTGCTCTCAGCGGAAGCCTTTGGGTACACCTGAACTCCTGGGGGAGCCTTTACGCAACCCCACACTCAACAGGACTCTGCGTCTTCACTCTTTCCTAACAACCCTAAACATAACCCTAACCGCAACAAGAAGCTGAACCCGAGTTAGACCCGAAAAAAACACGTACGGTGCCACTTTCTGCCATCCAAAAGTGCTCTCAGCGGAAGCCTTTGGGTACACCTGAACTCCCTGGGGGAGCCTTTACGCAACCCCCACACTCAACAGGACTCTGCGTCTTCACTCTTTCCTAACAACCCTAAACATAACCCTAACCGCAACAAGAAGCTCAACCCGAGTTAGACCCGAAAAAACACGTACGGTGCCACTTTCTACCATCAAAAAGTGCTCTCAGCGGAAGCCTTTGGGTACACCTGAACTCCCTGGGGGAGCCTTTACGCAACCCCACACTCAACAGGACTCTGCGTCTTCACTCTTTCCTAACAACCCTAAACATAACCCTAACCGCAACAAGAAGCTCAACCCGAGTTAGACCCGAAAAAACACGTACGGTGCCACTTTCTGCCATCAAAAAGTGCTCTCAGCGGAAGCCTTTGGGTACACCTGAACTCCCTGGGGGAGCCTTTACGCAACCCCACACTCAACAGGACTCTGCGTCTTCACTCTTTCCTAACAACCCTGAACATAACCCTAACCGCAACAAGAAGCTGAACCCGAGTTAGACCCGAAAAAACACGTACGGTGCCACTTTCTGCCATCAAAAAGTGCTCTCAGCGGAAGCCTTTGGGTACACGTGAACTCCCTGGGGGAGCCTTTACGCAACCCCACACTCAACAGGACTCTGCGTCTTCACTCTTTCCTAACAACCCTAAACATAACCCTAACCGCAACAAGAAGCTGAACCCGAGTTAGACCCGAAAAAACACGTACGGTGCCACTTTCTGCCATCAAAAAGTGCTCTCAGCGGAAGCCTTTGGGTACACCTGAACTCCCTGGGGGAGTCTTTACGCAACCCCACACTCAACAGGACTCTGCGTTTTCACTCTTTCCTAACAACCCTAAACATAAGCCTAACCGGAACAAGAAGCTGAACCCGAGTTAGACCCGAAAAAACACGTACGGTGCCACTTTCTGCCATCAAAAAGTGCTCTCAGCGGAAGCCTTTGGGTACACCTGAACTCCCTGGGGGAGCCTTTACGCAACCCCACACTCAACAGGACTCTGCGTCTTCACTCTTTCCTAACAACCCTAAACACAACCCTAACCGCAACAAGAAGCTGAACCCGAGTTAGACCCGAAAAAACACGTACGGTGCCACTTTCTGCCATCAAAAAGTGCTCTCAGCGGAAGCCTTTGGGTACACCTGAACTCCCTGGGGGAGCCTTTACGCAACCCCACACTCAACAGGACTCTGCGTCTTCACTCTTTCCTAACAACCCTAAACATAACCCTAACCGCAACAAGAAGCTCAACCCGAGTTAGACCCGAAAAAACACGTACGGTGCCACTTCCTGCCATCAAAAAGTGCTCTCAGCGGAAGCCTTTGGGTACACCTGAACTCCCTGGGGGAGCCTTTACGCAACCCCACACTCAACAGGACTCTGAGTCTTCACTCTTTCCTAACAACCCTAAACATAACCCTAACCGCAACAAGAAGCTGAACCCGAGTTAGACCCGAAAAAACACGTACGGTGCCACTTTCTGCCATCAAAAAGTGCTCTCAGCGGAAGCCTTTGGGTACACGTGAACTCCCTGGGGGAGCCTTTACGCAACCCCACACTCAACAGGACTCTGCGTCTTCACTCTTTCCTAACAACCCTAAACATAACCCTAACCGCAACAAGAAGCTGAACCCGAGTTAGACCCGAAAAAACACGTACGGTGCCACTTTCTGCCATCAAAAAGTGCTCTCAGCGGAAGCCTTTGGGTACACCTGAACTCCCTGGGGGAGCCTTTACGCAACCCCACACTCAACAGGACTCTGCGTCTTCACTCTTTCCTAACAACCCTGAACATAACCCTAACCGCAACAAGAAGCTGAACCCGAGTTAGACCCGAAAAAACACGTACGGTGCCACTTTCTGCCATCAAAAAGTGCTCTCAGCGGAAGCCTTTGGGTACACCTGAACTCCCTGGGGGAGCCTTTACGCAACCCCACACTCAACAGGACTCTGCGTCTTCACTCTTTCCTAACAACCCTAAACATAACCCTAACCGCAACAAGAAGCTGAACCCGAGTTAGACCCGAAAAAACACGTACGGTGCCACTTTCTGCCATCAAAAAGTGCTCTCAGCGGAAGCCTTTGGGTACACCTGAACTCCCTGGGGGAGCCTTTACGCAACCCCACACTCAACAGGACTCTGCGTCTTCACTCTTTCCTAACAACCCTAAACACAACCCTAACCGCAACAAGAAGCTGAACCCGAGTTAGACCCGAAAAAACACGTACGGTGCCACTTTCTGCCATCAAAAAGTGCTCTCAGCGGAAGCCTTTGGGTACACCTGAACTCCCTGGGGTGCCTTTACGCAACCCCACACTCAACAGGACTCTGCGTCTTCACTCTTTCCTAACAACCCTAAACATAACCCTAACCGCAACAAGAAGCTCAACCCGAGTTAGACCCGAAAAAACACGTACGGTGCCACTTCCTGCCATCAAAAAGTGCTCTCAGCGGAAGCCTTTGGGTACACCTGAACTCCCTGGGGGAGCCTTTACGCAACCCCACACTCAACAGGACTCTGAGTCTTCACTCTTTCCTAACAACCCTAAACATAACCCTAACCGCAACAAGAAGCTCAACCCGAGTTAGACCCGAAAAAACACGTACGGTGCCACTTTCTGCCATCAAAAAGTGCTCTCAGCGGAAGCCTTTGGGTACACCTGAACTCCCTGGGGGAGCCTTTACGCAACCCCACACTCAACAGGACTCTGCGTCTTCACTCTTTCCTAACAACCCTAAACATAACCCTAACCGCAACAAGAAGCTCAACCCGAGTTAGACCCGAAAAAACACGTACGGTGCCACTTTCTGCCATCAAAAAGTGCTCTCAGCGGAAGCCTTTGGGTACACCTGAACTCCCTGGGGGAGCCTTTACGCAACCCCACACTCAACAGGACTCTGCGTCTTCACTCTTTCCTAACAACCCTAAACATAACCCTAACCGCAACAAGAAGCTCAACCCGAGTTAGACCCGAAAAAACACGTACGGTGCCACTTTCTGCCATCAAAAAGTGCTCTCAGCGGAAGCCTTTGGGTACACTTGAACTCCCTGGGGGAGCCTTTACGCAACCCCACACTCAACAGGACTCTGCGTCTTCACTCTTTCCTAACAACCCTAAACATAACCCTAACCGCAACAAGAAGCTGAACCCGAGTTAGACCCGAAAAAACACGTACGGTGCCACTTTCTGCCATCAAAAAGTGCTCTCAGCGGAAGCCTTTGGGAACACCTGAACTCCCTGGGGGAGCCTTTACGCAACCCCACACTCAACAGGACTCTGCGTCTTCACTCTTTCCTAACAACCCTAAACATAACCCTAACCGCAACAAGAAGCTGAACCCGAGTTAGACCCGAAAAAACACGTACGGTGCCACTTTCTGCCATCCAAAAGTGCTCTCAGCGGAAGCCTTTGGGTACACCTGAACTCCCTGGGGGAGCCTTTACGCAACCCCACACTCAACAGGACTCTGCGTCTTCACTCTTTCCTAACAACCCTAAACATAACCCTAACCGCAACAAGAAGCTGAACCCGAGTTAGACCCGAAAAAACACGTACGGTGCCACTTTCTGCCATCCAAAAGTGCTCTCAGCGGAAGCCTTTGGGTACACCTGAACTCCCTGGGGGAGCCTTTACGCAACCCCACACTCAACAGGACTCTGCGTCTTCACTCTTTCCTAACAACCCTAAACATAACCCTAACCGCAACAAGAAGCTCAACCCGAGTTAGACCCGAAAAAACACGTACGGTGCCACTTTCTACCATCAAAAAGTGCTCTCAGCGGAAGCCTTTGGGTACACCTGAACTCCCTGGGGGAGCCTTTACGCAACCCCACACTCAACAGGACTCTGCGTCTTCACTCTTTCCTAACAACCCTAAACATAACCCTAACCGCAACAAGAAGCTCAACCCGAGTTAGACCCGAAAAAACACGTACGGTGCCACTTTCTGCCATCAAAAAGTGCTCTCAGCGGAAGCCTTTGGGTACACCTGAACTCCCTGGGGGAGCCTTTACGCAACCCCACACTCAACAGGACTCTGCGTCTTCACTCTTTCCTAACAACCCTGAACATAACCCTAACCGCAACAAGAAGCTGAACCCGAGTTAGACCCGAAAAAACACGTACGGTGCCACTTTCTGCCATCAAAAAGTGCTCTCAGCGGAAGCCTTTGGGTACACGTGAACTCCCTGGGGGAGCCTTTACGCAACCCCACACTCAACAGGACTCTGCGTCTTCACTCTTTCCTAACAACCCTAAACATAACCCTAACCGCAACAAGAAGCTGAACCCGAGTTAGACCCGAAAAAACACGTACGGTGCCACTTTCTGCCATCCAAAAGTGCTCTCAGCGGAAGCCTTTGGGTACACCTGAACTCCCTGGGGGAGCCTTTACGCAACCCCACACTCAACAGGACTCTGCGTCTTCACTCTTTCCTAACAACCCTAAACATAACCCTAACCGCAACAAGAAGCTCAACCCGAGTTAGACCCGAAAAAACACGTACGGTGCCACTTTCTACCATCAAAAAGTGCTCTCAGCGGAAGCCTTTGGGTACACCTGAACTCCCTGGGGGAGCCTTTACGCAACCCCACACTCAACAGGACTCTGCGTCTTCACTCTTTCCTAACAACCCTAAACATAACCCTAACCGCAACAAGAAGCTCAACCCGAGTTAGACCCGAAAAAACACGTACGGTGCCACTTTCTGCCATCAAAAAGTGCTCTCAGCGGAAGCCTTTGGGTACACCTGAACTCCCTGGGGGAGCCTTTACGCAACCCCACACTCAACAGGACTCTGCGTCTTCACTCTTTCCTAACAACCCTGAACATAACCCTAACCGCAACAAGAAGCTGAACCCGAGTTAGACCCGAAAAAACACGTACGGTGCCACTTTCTGCCATCAAAAAGTGCTCTCAGCGGAAGCCTTTGGGTACACGTGAACTCCCTGGGGGAGCCTTTACGCAACCCCACACTCAACAGGACTCTGCGTCTTCACTCTTTCCTAACAACCCTAAACATAACCCTAACCGCAACAAGAAGCTGAACCCGAGTTAGACCCGAAAAAACACGTACGGTGCCACTTTCTGCCATCAAAAAGTGCTCTCAGCGGAAGCCTTTGGGTACACCTGAACTCCCTGGGGGAGTCTTTACGCAACCCCACACTCAACAGGACTCTGCGTTTTCACTCTTTCCTAACAACCCTAAACATAAGCCTAACCGGAACAAGAAGCTGAACCCGAGTTAGACCCGAAAAAACACGTACGGTGCCACTTTCTGCCATCAAAAAGTGCTCTCAGCGGAAGCCTTTGGGTACACCTGAACTCCCTGGGGGAGCCTTTACGCAACCCCACACTCAACAGGACTCTGCGTCTTCACTCTTTCCTAACAACCCTAAACACAACCCTAACCGCAACAAGAAGCTGAACCCGAGTTAGACCCGAAAAAACACGTACGGTGCCACTTTCTGCATCAAAAAGTGCTCTCAGCGGAAGCCTTTGGGTACACCTGAACTCCCTGGGGGAGCCTTTACGCAATCCCACACTCAACAGGACTCTGCGTCTTCACTCTTTCCTAACAACCCTAAACATAACCCTAACCGCAACAAGAAGCTCAACCCGAGTTAGACCCGAAAAAAACACGTACGGTGCCACTTCCTGCCATCAAAAAGTGCTCTCAGCGGAAGCCTTTGGGTACACCTGAACTCCCTGGGGGAGCCTTTACGCAACCCACACTCAACAGGACTCTGAGTCTTCACTCTTTCCTAACAACCCTAAACATAACCCTAACCGCAACAAGAAGCTGAACCCGAGTTAGACCCGAAAAAACACGTACGGTGCCACTTTTCTGCCATCAAAAAGTGCTCTCAGCGGAAGCCTTTGGGTACACCTGAACTCCTGGGGGAGCCTTTACGCAACCCACACTCAACAGGACTCTGCGTCTTCACTCTTTCCTAACAACCCTAAACATAACCCTAACCGCAACAAGAAGCTCAACCCGAGTTAGACCCGAAAAAACACGTACGGTGCCACTTTCTGCCATCAAAAAGTGCTCTCAGCGGAAGCCTTTGGGTACACTTGAACTCCCTGGGGGAGCCTTTACGCAACCCCACACTCAACAGGACTCTGCGTCTTCACTCTTTCCTAACAACCCTAAACATAAGCCTAACCGCAACAAGAAGCTGAACCCGAGTTAGACCCGAAAAAACACGTACGGTGCCACTTTCTGCCATCAAAAAGTGCTCTCAGCGGAAGCCTTTGGGAACACCTGAACTCCCTGGGGGAGCCTTTACGCAACCCCACACTCAACAGGACTCTGCGTCTTCACTCTTTCCTAACAACCCTAAACATAACCCTAACCGCAACAAGAAGCTGAACCCGAGTTAGACCCGAAAAAACACGTACGGTGCCACTTTCTGCCATCAAAAAGTGCTCTCAGCGGAAGCCTTTGGGTACACCTGAACTCCCTGGGGGAGCCTTTACGCAACCCCACACTCAACAGGACCCTGCATCTTCACTCTTTCCTAACAACCCTAAACATAACCCTAACCGCAACAAGAAGCTGAACCCGAGTTAGACCCGAAAAAACACGTACGGTGCCACTTTCTGCCATCCAAAAGTGCTCTCAGCGGAAGCCTTTGGGTACACCTGAACTCCCTGGGGGAGCCTTTACGCAACCCCACACTCAACAGGACTCTGCGTCTTCACTCTTTCCTAACAACCCTAAACATAACCCTAACCGCAACAAGAAGCTCAACCCGAGTTAGACCCGAAAAAACACGTACGGTGCCACTTTCTGCCATCAAAAAGTGCTCTCAGCGGAAGCCTTTGGGTACACCTGAACTCCCTGGGGGAGCCTTTACGCAACCCCACACTCAACAGGACTCTGCGTCTTCACTCTTTCCTAACAACCCTAAACATAAGCCTAACCACAACAAGAAGCTGAACCCGAGTTAGACCCGAAAAAACACGTACGGTGCCACTTTCTGCCATCAAAAAGTGCTCTCAGCGGAAGCCTTTGGGTACACCTGAACTCCCTGGGGGAGCCTTTACGCAACCCCACACTCAACAGGACTCTGCGTCTTCACTCTTTCCTAACAACCCTAAACATAACCCTAACCGCAACAAGAAGCTGAACCCGAGTTAGACCCGAAAAAACACGTACGGTGCCACTTTCTGCCATCAAAAAGTGCTCTCAGCGGAAGCCTTTGGGTACACCTGAACTCCCTGGGGGAGCCTTTACGCAACCCCACACTCAACAGGACTCTGCGTCTTCACTCTTTCCTAACAACCCTAAACATAACCCTAACCGCAACAAGAAGCTCAACCCGAGTTAGACCCGAAAAAACACGTACGGTGCCACTTTCTGCCATCAAAAAGTGCTCTCAGCGGATGCCTTTGGGTACACCTGAACTCCCTGGGGGAGCCTTTACGCAACCCCACACTCAACAGGACTCTGCGTCTTCACTCTTTCCTAACAACCCTAAACATAACCCTAACCGCAACAAGAAGCTGAACCCGAGTTAGACCCGAAAAAACACGTACGGTGCCACTTTCTGCCATCAAAAAGTGCTCTCAGCGGAAGCCTTTGGGTACACCTGAACTCCCTGGGGGAGCCTTTACGCAACCCCACACTCAACAGGACTCTGCGTCTTCACTCTTTCCTAACAACCCTAAACATAACCCTAACCGCAACAAGAAGCTGAACCCGAGTTAGACCCGAAAAAACACGTACGGTGCCACTTTCTGCCATCCAAAAGTGCTCTCAGCGGAAGCCTTTGGGTACACCTGAACTCCCTGGGGGAGCCTTTACGCAACCCCGCACTCAACAGGACTCTGCGTCTTCACTCTTTCCTAACAACCCTAAACATAACCCTAACCGCAACAAGAAGCTGAACCCGAGTTAGACCCGAAAAAACACGTACGGTGCCACTTTCTGCCATCAAAAAGTGCTCTCAGCGGAAGCCTTTGGGTACACCTGAACTCCCTGGGGGAGCCTTTACGCAACCCCACACTCAACAGGACTCTGAGTCTTCACTCTTTCCTAACAACCCTAAACATAACCCTAACCGCAACAAGAAGCTGAACCCGAGTTAGACCCGAAAAAACACGTACGGTGCCACTTTCTGCCATCAAAAAGTGCTCTCAGCGGAAGCCTTTGGGTACACCTGAACTCCCTGGGGGAGCCTTTACGCAACCCCACACTCAACAGGACTCTGCGTCTTCACTTTTTCCTAACAACCCTAAACATAACCCTAACCGCAACAAGAAGCTGAACCCGAGTTAGACCCGAAAAAACACGTACGGTGCCACTTTCTGCCATCAAAAAGTGCTCTCAGAGGAAGCCTTTGGGTACACCTGAACTCCCTGGGGGAGCCTTTACACAACCCCACACTCAACAGGACTCTGCGTCTTCACTCTTTCCTAACAACCCTAAACATAACCCTAACCGCAACAAGAAGCTCAACCCGAGTTAGACCCGAAAAAACACGTACGGTGCCACTTTCTGCCATCAAAAAGTGCTCTCAGCGGAAGCCTTTGGGTACACCTGAACTCCCTGGGGGAGCCTTTACGCAACCCCACACTCAACAGGACTCTGCG
>NW_027663908.1:32500-65000 GCF_964034855.1 Anser brachyrhynchus
GCTGAACCCGAGTTAGACCCGAAAAAACACGTACGGTGCCACTTTCTGCCATCAAAAAGTGCTCTCAGCGGAAGCCTTTGGGTACACGTGAACTCCCTGGGGGAGCCTTTACGCAACCCCACACTCAACAGGACTCTGCGTCTTCACTCTTTCCTAACAACCCTAAACATAACCCTAACCGCAACAAGAAGCTGAACCCGAGTTAGACCCGAAAAAACACGTACGGTGCCACTTTCTGCCATCAAAAAGTGCTCTCAGCGGAAGCCTTTGGGTACACCTGAACTCCCTGGGGGAGCCTTTACGCAACCCCACACTCAACAGGACTCTGCGTCTTCACTCTTTCCTAACAACCCTAAACATAACCCTAACCGCAACAAGAAGCTGAACCCGAGTTAGACCCGAAAAAACACGTACGGTGCCACTTTCTGCCATCAAAAAGTGCTCTCAGCGGAAGCCTTTGGGTACACCTGAACTCCCTGGGGGAGCCTTTACGCAACCCCACACTCAACAGGACTCTGCGTCTTCACTCTTTCCTAACAACCCTAAACATAACCCTAACCGCAACAAGAAGCTGAACCCGAGTTAGACCCGAAAAAACACGTACGGTGCCACTTTCTGCCATCAAAAAGTGCTCTCAGCGGAAGCCTTTGGGTACACCTGAACTCCCTGGGGGAGCCTTTACGCAACCCCACACTCAACAGGACTCTGCGTCTTCACTCTTTCCTAACAACCCTAAACATAACCCTAACCGCAACAAGAAGCTGAACCCGAGTTAGACCCGAAAAAAAACGTACGGTGCCACTTTCTGCCATCAAAAAGTGCTCTCAGCGGAAGCCTTTGGGTACACCTGAACTCCCTGGGGGAGCCTTTACGCAACCCCACACTCAACAGGACTCTGCGTCTTCACTCTTTCCTAACAACCCTAACATAACCCTAACCGCAACAAGAAGCTGAACCCGAGTTAGACCCGAAAAAACACGTACGGTGCCACTTTCTGCCATCCAAAAGTGCTCTCAGCGGAAGCCTTTGGGTACACCTGAACTCCCTGGGGGAGCCTTTACGCAACCCCACACTCAACAGGACTCTGCGTCTTCACTCTTTCCTAACAACCCTAAACATAACCCTAACCGCAACAAGAAGCTGAACCCGAGTTAGACCCGAAAAAACACGTACGGTGCCACTTTCTGCCATTAAAAAGTGCTCTCAGCGGAAGCCTTTGGGTACACCTGAACTCCCTGGGGGAGCCTTTACGCAACCCCACACTCAACAGGACTCTGCGTCTTCACTCTTTCCTAACAACCCTAAACATAACCCTAACCGCAACAAGAAGCTGAACCCGAGTTAGACCCGAAAAAACACGTACGGTGCCACTTTCTGCCATCAAAAAGTGCTCTCAGCGGAAGCCTTTGGGTACACCTGAACTCCCTGGGGGAGCCTTTACGCAACCCCACACTCAACAGGACTCTGCGTCTTCACTCTTTCCTAACAACCCTAAACATAACCCTAACCGCAACAAGAAGCTGAACCCGAGTTAGACCCGAAAAAACACGTACGATGCCACTTTCTGCCATCAAAAAGTGCTCTCAGCGGAAGCCTTTGGGTACACCTGAACTCCCTGGGGGAGCCTTTACGCAACCGCACACTCAACAGGACTCTGCGTCTTCACTCTTTCCTAACAACCCTAAACATAACCCTAACCGCAACAAGAAGCTGAACCCGAGTTAGACCCGAAAAAACACGTACGGTGCCACTTTCTGCCATCAAAAAGTGCTCTCAGCGGAAGCCTTTGGGTACACCTGAACTCCCTGGGGGAGCCTTTACGCAACCCCACACTCAACAGGACTCTGCGTCTTCACTCTTTCCTAACAATCCTAAACATATCCCTAACCGCAACAAGAAGCTCAACCCGAGTTAGACCCGAAAAAACACGTACGGTGCCACTTTCTGCCATCAAAAAGTGCTCTCAGCGGAAGCCTTTGGGTACACCTGAACTCCCTGGGGGAGCCTTTACGCAACCCCGCACTCAACAGGACTCTGCGTCTTCACTCTTTCCTAACAACCCTAAACATAACCCTAACCGCAACAAGAAGCTGAACCCGAGTTAGACCCGAAAAAACACGTACGGTGCCACTTTCTGCCATCAAAAAGTGCTCTCAGCGGAAGCCTTTGGGTACACCTGAACTCCCTGGGGGAGCCTTTACGCAACCCCACACTCAACAGGACTCTGCGTCTTCACTCTTTCCTAACAACCCTAAACATAACCCTAACCGCAACAAGAAGCTGAACCCGAGTTAGACCCGAAAAAACACGTACGGTGCCACTTTCTGCCATCAAAAAGTGCTCTCAGCGGAAGCCTTTGGGTACACCTGAACTCCCTGGGGGAGCCTTTACGCAACCCCACACTCAACAGGACTCTGCGTCTTCACTCTTTCCTAACAACCCTGAACATAACCCTAACCGCAACAAGAAGCTGAACCCGAGTTAGACCCGAAAAAACACGTACGGTGCCACTTTCTGCCATCAAAAAGTGCTCTCAGCGGAAGCCTTTGGGTACACGTGAACTCCCTGGGGGAGCCTTTACGCAACCCCACACTCAACAGGACTCTGCGTCTTCACTCTTTCCTAACAACCCTAAACATAACCCTAACCGCAACAAGAAGCTCAACCCGAGTTAGACCCGAAAAAACACGTACGGTGCCACTTTCTGCCATCAAAAAGTGCTCTCAGCGGAAGCCTTTGGGTACACCTGAACTCCCTGGGGGAGTCTTTACGCAACCCCACACTCAACAGGACTCTGCGTTTTCACTCTTTCCTAACAACCCTAAACATAAGCCTAACCGGAACAAGAAGCTGAACCCGAGTTAGACCCGAAAAAACACGTACGATGCCACTTTCTGCCATCAAAAAGTGCTCTCAGCGGAAGCCTTTGGGTACACCTGAACTCCCTGGGGGAGCCTTTACGCAACCCCACACTCAACAGGACTCTGCGTCTTCACTCTTTCCTAACAACCCTAAACACAACCCTAACCGCAACAAGAAGCTGAACCCGAGTTAGACCCGAAAAAACACGTACGGTGCCACTTTCTGCCATCCAAAAGTGCTCTCAGCGGAAGCCTTTGGGTACACGTGAACTCCCTGGGGGAGCCTTTACGCAACCCCACACTCAACAGGACTCTGCGTCTTCACTCTTTCCTAACAACCCTAAACATAACCCTAACCGCAACAAGAAGCTCAACCCGAGTTAGACCCGAAAAAACACGTACGGTGCCACTTCCTGCCATCAAAAAGTGCTCTCAGCGGAAGCCTTTGGGTACACCTGAACTCCCTGGGGGAGCCTTTACGCAACCCCACACTCAACAGGACTCTGCGTCTTCACTCTTTCCTAACAACCCTAAACATAACCCTAACCGCAACAAGAAGCTGAACCCGAGTTAGACCCGAAAAAACACGTACGGTGCCACTTTCTGCCATCAAAAAGTGCTCTCAGCGGAAGCCTTTGGGTACACCTGAACTCCCTGGGGGAGCCTTTACGCAACCCCACACTCAACAGGACTCTGCGTCTTCACTCTTTCCTAACAACCCTAAACATAACCCTAACCGCAACAAGAAGCTGAACCCGAGTTAGACCCGAAAAAACACGTACGGTGCCACTTTCTGCCATCAAAAAGTGCTCTCAGCGGAAGCCTTTGGGTACACCTGAACTCCCTGGGGGAGCCTTTACGCAACCCCACACTCAACAGGACTCTGCGTCTTCACTCTTTCCTAACAACCCTAAACATAACCCTAACCGCAACAAGAAGCTGAACCCGAGTTAGACCCGAAAAAAAACGTACGGTGCCACTTTCTGCCATCAAAAAGTGCTCTCAGCGGAAGCCTTTGGGTACACCTGAACTCCCTGGGGGAGCCTTTACGCAACCCCACACTCAACAGGACTCTGCGTCTTCACTCTTTCCTAACAACCCTAACATAACCCTAACCGCAACAAGAAGCTGAACCCGAGTTAGACCCGAAAAAACACGTACGGTGCCACTTTCTGCCATCCAAAAGTGCTCTCAGCGGAAGCCTTTGGGTACACCTGAACTCCCTGGGGGAGCCTTTACGCAACCCCACACTCAACAGGACTCTGCGTCTTCACTCTTTCCTAACAACCCTAAACATAACCCTAACCGCAACAAGAAGCTGAACCCGAGTTAGACCCGAAAAAACACGTACGGTGCCACTTTCTGCCATTAAAAAGTGCTCTCAGCGGAAGCCTTTGGGTACACCTGAACTCCCTGGGGGAGCCTTTACGCAACCCCACACTCAACAGGACTCTGCGTCTTCACTCTTTCCTAACAACCCTAAACATAACCCTAACCGCAACAAGAAGCTGAACCCGAGTTAGACCCGAAAAAACACGTACGGTGCCACTTTCTGCCATCAAAAAGTGCTCTCAGCGGAAGCCTTTGGGTACACCTGAACTCCCTGGGGGAGCCTTTACGCAACCCCACACTCAACAGGACTCTGCGTCTTCACTCTTTCCTAACAACCCTAAACATAACCCTAACCGCAACAAGAAGCTGAACCCGAGTTAGACCCGAAAAAACACGTACGATGCCACTTTCTGCCATCAAAAAGTGCTCTCAGCGGAAGCCTTTGGGTACACCTGAACTCCCTGGGGGAGCCTTTACGCAACCGCACACTCAACAGGACTCTGCGTCTTCACTCTTTCCTAACAACCCTAAACATAACCCTAACCGCAACAAGAAGCTGAACCCGAGTTAGACCCGAAAAAACACGTACGGTGCCACTTTCTGCCATCAAAAAGTGCTCTCAGCGGAAGCCTTTGGGTACACCTGAACTCCCTGGGGGAGCCTTTACGCAACCCCACACTCAACAGGACTCTGCGTCTTCACTCTTTCCTAACAATCCTAAACATATCCCTAACCGCAACAAGAAGCTCAACCCGAGTTAGACCCGAAAAAACACGTACGGTGCCACTTTCTGCCATCAAAAAGTGCTCTCAGCGGAAGCCTTTGGGTACACCTGAACTCCCTGGGGGAGCCTTTACGCAACCCCGCACTCAACAGGACTCTGCGTCTTCACTCTTTCCTAACAACCCTAAACATAACCCTAACCGCAACAAGAAGCTGAACCCGAGTTAGACCCGAAAAAACACGTACGGTGCCACTTTCTGCCATCAAAAAGTGCTCTCAGCGGAAGCCTTTGGGTACACCTGAACTCCCTGGGGGAGCCTTTACGCAACCCCACACTCAACAGGACTCTGCGTCTTCACTCTTTCCTAACAACCCTAAACATAACCCTAACCGCAACAAGAAGCTGAACCCGAGTTAGACCCGAAAAAACACGTACGGTGCCACTTTCTGCCATCAAAAAGTGCTCTCAGCGGAAGCCTTTGGGTACACCTGAACTCCCTGGGGGAGCCTTTACGCAACCCCACACTCAACAGGACTCTGCGTCTTCACTCTTTCCTAACAACCCTGAACATAACCCTAACCGCAACAAGAAGCTGAACCCGAGTTAGACCCGAAAAAACACGTACGGTGCCACTTTCTGCCATCAAAAAGTGCTCTCAGCGGAAGCCTTTGGGTACACGTGAACTCCCTGGGGGAGCCTTTACGCAACCCCACACTCAACAGGACTCTGCGTCTTCACTCTTTCCTAACAACCCTAAACATAACCCTAACCGCAACAAGAAGCTCAACCCGAGTTAGACCCGAAAAAACACGTACGGTGCCACTTTCTGCCATCAAAAAGTGCTCTCAGCGGAAGCCTTTGGGTACACCTGAACTCCCTGGGGGAGTCTTTACGCAACCCCACACTCAACAGGACTCTGCGTTTTCACTCTTTCCTAACAACCCTAAACATAAGCCTAACCGGAACAAGAAGCTGAACCCGAGTTAGACCCGAAAAAACACGTACGATGCCACTTTCTGCCATCAAAAAGTGCTCTCAGCGGAAGCCTTTGGGTACACCTGAACTCCCTGGGGGAGCCTTTACGCAACCCCACACTCAACAGGACTCTGCGTCTTCACTCTTTCCTAACAACCCTAAACACAACCCTAACCGCAACAAGAAGCTGAACCCGAGTTAGACCCGAAAAAACACGTACGGTGCCACTTTCTGCCATCAAAAAGTGCTCTCAGCGGAAGCCTTTGGGTACACCTGAACTCCCTGGGGGAGCCTTTACGCAACCCCACACTCAACAGGACTCTGCGTCTTCACTCTTTCCTAACAACCCTAAACATAACCCTAACCGCAACAAGAAGCTGAACCCGAGTTAGACCCGAAAAAACACGTACGATGCCACTTTCTGCCATCAAAAAGTGCTCTCAGCGGAAGCCTTTGGGTACACCTGAACTCCCTGGGGGAGCCTTTACGCAACCGCACACTCAACAGGACTCTGCGTCTTCACTCTTTCCTAACAACCCTAAACATAACCCTAACCGCAACAAGAAGCTGAACCCGAGTTAGACCCGAAAAAACACGTACGGTGCCACTTTCTGCCATCAAAAAGTGCTCTCAGCGGAAGCCTTTGGGTACACCTGAACTCCCTGGGGGAGCCTTTACGCAACCCCACACTCAACAGGACTCTGCGTCTTCACTCTTTCCTAACAATCCTAAACATATCCCTAACCGCAACAAGAAGCTCAACCCGAGTTAGACCCGAAAAAACACGTACGGTGCCACTTTCTGCCATCAAAAAGTGCTCTCAGCGGAAGCCTTTGGGTACACCTGAACTCCCTGGGGGAGCCTTTACGCAACCCCGCACTCAACAGGACTCTGCGTCTTCACTCTTTCCTAACAACCCTAAACATAACCCTAACCGCAACAAGAAGCTGAACCCGAGTTAGACCCGAAAAAACACGTACGGTGCCACTTTCTGCCATCAAAAAGTGCTCTCAGCGGAAGCCTTTGGGTACACCTGAACTCCCTGGGGGAGCCTTTACGCAACCCCACACTCAACAGGACTCTGCGTCTTCACTCTTTCCTAACAACCCTAAACATAACCCTAACCGCAACAAGAAGCTGAACCCGAGTTAGACCCGAAAAAACACGTACGGTGCCACTTTCTGCCATCAAAAAGTGCTCTCAGCGGAAGCCTTTGGGTACACCTGAACTCCCTGGGGGAGCCTTTACGCAACCCCACACTCAACAGGACTCTGCGTCTTCACTCTTTCCTAACAACCCTGAACATAACCCTAACCGCAACAAGAAGCTGAACCCGAGTTAGACCCGAAAAAACACGTACGGTGCCACTTTCTGCCATCAAAAAGTGCTCTCAGCGGAAGCCTTTGGGTACACGTGAACTCCCTGGGGGAGCCTTTACGCAACCCCACACTCAACAGGACTCTGCGTCTTCACTCTTTCCTAACAACCCTAAACATAACCCTAACCGCAACAAGAAGCTCAACCCGAGTTAGACCCGAAAAAACACGTACGGTGCCACTTTCTGCCATCAAAAAGTGCTCTCAGCGGAAGCCTTTGGGTACACCTGAACTCCCTGGGGGAGTCTTTACGCAACCCCACACTCAACAGGACTCTGCGTTTTCACTCTTTCCTAACAACCCTAAACATAAGCCTAACCGGAACAAGAAGCTGAACCCGAGTTAGACCCGAAAAAACACGTACGATGCCACTTTCTGCCATCAAAAAGTGCTCTCAGCGGAAGCCTTTGGGTACACCTGAACTCCCTGGGGGAGCCTTTACGCAACCCCACACTCAACAGGACTCTGCGTCTTCACTCTTTCCTAACAACCCTAAACACAACCCTAACCGCAACAAGAAGCTGAACCCGAGTTAGACCCGAAAAAACACGTACGGTGCCACTTTCTGCCATCCAAAAGTGCTCTCAGCGGAAGCCTTTGGGTACACCTGAACTCCCTGGGGGAGCCTTTACGCAACCCCACACTCAACAGGACTCTGCGTCTTCACTCTTTCCTAACAACCCTAAACATAACCCTAACCGCAACAAGAAGCTCAACCCGAGTTAGACCCGAAAAAACACGTACGGTGCCACTTCCTGCCATCAAAAAGTGCTCTCAGCGGAAGCCTTTGGGTACACCTGAACTCCCTGGGGGAGCCTTTACGCAACCCCACACTCAACAGGACTCTGAGTCTTCACTCTTTCCTAACAACCCTAAACATAACCCTAACCGCAACAAGAAGCTGAACCCGAGTTAGACCCGAAAAAACACGTACGGTGCCACTTTCTGCCCTCAAAAAGTGCTCTCAGCGGAAGCCTTTGGGTACACCTGAACTCCCTGGGGGAGCCTTTACGCAACCCCACACTCAACAGGACTCTGCGTCTTCACTCTTTCCTAACAACCCTAAACATAACCCTAACCGCAACAAGAAGCTCAACCCGAGTTAGACCCGAAAAAACACGTACGGTGCCACTTTCTGCCATCAAAAAGTGCTCTCAGCGGAAGCCTTTGGGTACACCTGAACTCCCTGGGGGAGCCTTTACGCAACCCCACACTCAACAGGACTCTGCGTCTTCACTCTTTCCTAACAACCCTAAACATAACCCTAACCGCAACAAGAAGCTCAACCCGAGTTAGACCCGAAAAAACACGTACGGTGCCACTTTCTGCCATCAAAAAGTGCTCTCAGCGGAAGCCTTTGGGTACACTTGAACTCCCTGGGGGAGCCTTTACGCAACCCCACACTCAACAGGACTCTGCGTCTTCACTCTTTCCTAACAACCCTAAACATAAGCCTAACCGCAACAAGAAGCTGAACCCGAGTTAGACCCGAAAAAACACGTACGGTGCCACTTTCTGCCATCAAAAAGTGCTCTCAGCGGAAGCCTTTGGGAACACCTGAACTCCCTGGGGGAGCCTTTACGCAACCCCACACTCAACAGGACTCTGCGTCTTCACTCTTTCCTAACAACCCTAAACATAACCCTAACCGCAACAAGAAGCTGAACCCGAGTTAGACCCGAAAAAACACGTACGGTGCCACTTTCTGCCATCAAAAAGTGCTCTCAGCGGAAGCCTTTGGGTACACCTGAACTCCCTGGGGGAGTCTTTACGCAACCCCACACTCAACAGGACTCTGCGTCTTCACTCTTTCCTAACAACCCTAAACATAACCCTAACCGCAACAAGAAGCTCAACCCGAGTTAGACCCGAAAAAACACGTACGGTGCCACTTTCTGCCATCAAAAAGTGCTCTCAGCGGAAGCCTTTGGGTACACCTGAACTCCCTGGGGGAGCCTTTACGCAACCCCACACTCAACAGGACTCTGCGTCTTCACTCTTTCCTAACAACCCTAAACATAACCCTAACCGCAACAAGAAGCTCAACCCGAGTTAGACCCGAAAAAACACGTACGGTGCCACTTTCTGCCATCAAAAAGTGCTCTCAGCGGATGCCTTTGGGTACACCTGAACTCCCTGGGGGAGCCTTTACGCAACCCCACACTCAACAGGACTCTGTGTCTTCACTCTTTCCTAACAACCCTAAACATAACCCTAACCGCAACAAGAAGCTGAACCCGAGTTAGACCCGAAAAAACACGTACGGTGCCACTTTCTGCCATCAAAAAGTGCTCTCAGCGGAAGCCTTTGGGTACACGTGAACTCCCTGGGGGAGCCTTTACGCAACCCCACACTCAACAGGACTCTGCGTCTTCACTCTTTCCTAACAACCCTAAACATAACCCTAACCGCAACAAGAAGCTCAACCCGAGTTAGACCCGAAAAAACACGTACGGTGCCACTTTCTGCCATCAAAAAGTGCTCTCAGCGGAAGCCTTTGGGTACACCTGAACTCCCTGGGGGAGCCTTTACGCAACCCCACACTCAACAGGACTCTGCGTCTTCACTCTTTCCTAACAACCCTAAACATAACCCTAACCGCAACAAGAAGCTGAACCCGAGTTAGACCCGAAAAAACACGTACGGTGCCACTTTCTGCCATCCAAAAGTGCTCTCAGCGGAAGCCTTTGGGTACACCTGAACTCCCTGGGGGAGCCTTTACGCAACCCCGCACTCAACAGGACTCTGCGTCTTCACTCTTTCCTAACAACCCTAAACATAACCCTAACCGCAACAAGAAGCTGAACCCGAGTTAGACCCGAAAAAACACGTACGGTGCCACTTTCTGCCATCCAAAAGTGCTCTCAGCGGAAGCCTTTGGGTACACCTGAACTCCCTGGGGGAGCCTTTACGCAACCCCACACTCAACAGGACTCTGCGTCTTCACTCTTTCCTAACAACCCTAAACATAACCCTAACCGCAACAAGAAGCTGAACCCGAGTTAGACCCGAAAAAACACGTACGGTGCCACTTTCTGCCATCAAAAAGTGCTCTCAGCGGAAGCCTTTGGGTACACCTGAACTCCCTGGGGGAGCCTTTACGCAACCCCACACTCAACAGGACTCTGCGTCTTCACTTTTTCCTAACAACCCTAAACATAACCCTAACCGCAACAAGAAGCTGAACCCGAGTTAGACCCGAAAAAACACGTACGGTGCCACTTTCTGCCATCAAAAAGTGCTCTCAGCGGAAGCCTTTGGGTACACCTGAACTCCCTGGGGGAGCCTTTACGCAACCCCACACTCAACAGGACTCTGCGTCTTCACTCTTTCCTAACAACCCTAAACATAACCCTAACCGCAACAAGAAGCTGAACCCGAGTTAGACCCGAAAAAACACGTACGGTGCCACTTTCTGCCATCAAAAAGTGCTCTCAGCGGAAGCCTTTGGGAACACCTGAACTCCCTGGGGGAGCCTTTACACAACCCCACACTCAACAGGACTCTGCGTCTTCACTCTTTCCTAACAACCCTAAACATAAGCCTAACCGGAACAAGAAGCTGAACCCGAGTTAGACCCGAAAAAACACGTACGGTGCCACTTTCTGCCATCCAAAAGTGCTCTCAGCGGAAGCCTTTGGGTACACCTGAACTCCCTGGGGGAGCCTTTACGCAACCCCACACTCAACAGGACTCTGCGTCTTCACTCTTTCCTAACAACCCTAAACATAACCCTAACCGCAACAAGAAGCTGAACCCGAGTTAGACCCGAAAAAACACGTACGGTGCCACTTTCTGCCATCAAAAAGTGCTCTCAGCGGAAGCCTTTGGGTACACCTGAACTCCCTGGGGGAGCCTTTACGCAACCCCACACTCAACAGGACTCTGCGTCTTCACTCTTTCCTAACAACCCTAAACATAACCCTAACCGCAACAAGAAGCTGAACCCGAGTTAGACCCGAAAAAACACGTACGGTGCCACTTTCTGCCATCAAAAAGTGCTCTCAGCGGAAGCCTTTGGGTACACCTGAACTCCCTGGGGGAGCCTTTACGCAACCCCACACTCAACAGGACTCTGCGTCTTCACTCTTTCCTAACAACCCTAAACATAAGCCTAACCGCAACAAGAAGCTCAACCCGAGTTAGACCCGAAAAAACACGTACGGTGCCACTTTCTGCCATCAAAAAGTGCTCTCAGCGGAAGCCTTTGGGTACACCTGAACTCCCTGGGGGAGCCTTTACGCAACCCCACACTCAACAGGACTCTGCGTCTTCACTCTTTCCTAACAACCCTAAACATAACCCTAACCGCAACAAGAAGCTGAACCCGAGTTAGACCCGAAAAAACACGTACGGTGCCACTTTCTGCCATCAAAAAGTGCTCTCAGCGGAAGCCTTTGGGTACACCTGAACTCCCTGGGGGAGCCTTTACGCAACCCCACACTCAACAGGACTCTGCGTCTTCACTCTTTCCTAACAACCCTAAACATAAGCCTAACCGGAACAAGAAGCTCAACCCGAGTTAGACCCGAAAAAACACGTACGGTGCCACTTTCTGCCATCAAAAAGTGCTCTCAGCGGAAGCCTTTGGGTACACCTGAACTCCCTGGGGGAGCCTTTACGCAACCCCACACTCAACAGGACTCTGCGTCTTCACTCTTTCCTAACAACCCTAAACATAACCCTAACCGCAACAAGAAGCTGAACCCGAGTTAGACCCGAAAAAACACGTACGGTGCCACTTTCTGCCATCAAAAAGTGCTCTCAGCGGAAGCCTTTGGGTACACCTGAACTCCCTGGGGGAGCCTTTACGCAACCCCACACTCAAAAGGACTCTGCGTCTTCGCTCTTTCCTAACAACCCTAAACATAACCCTAACCGCAACAAGAAGCTGAACCCGAGTTAGACCCGAAAAAACACGTACGGTGCCACTTTCTGCCATCCAAAAGTGCTCTCAGCGGAAGCCTTTGGGTACACCTGAACTCCCTGGGGGAGCCTTTACGCAACCCCACACTCAACAGGACTCTGCGTCTTCACTCTTTCCTAACAACCCTAAACATAACCCTAACCGCAACAAGAAGCTCAACCCGAGTTAGACCCGAAAAAACACGTACGGTGCCACTTTCTGCCATCAAAAAGTGCTCTCAGCGGAAGCCTTTGGGTACACCTGAACTCCCTGGGGGAGCCTTTACGCAACCCCACACTCAACAGGACTCTGCGTCTTCACTCTTTCGTAACAACCCTAAACATAACCCTAACCGCAACAAGAAGCTGAACCCGAGTTAGACCCGAAAAAACACGTACGGTGCCACTTTCTGCCATCAAAAAGTGCTCTCAGCGGAAGCCTTTGGGTACACGTGAACTCCCTGGGGGAGCCTTTACGCAACCCCACACTCAACAGGACTCTGCGTCTTCACTCTTTCCTAACAACCCTAAACATAACCCTAACCGCAACAAGAAGCTGAACCCGAGTTAGACCCGAAAAAACACGTACGGTGCCACTTTCTGCCATCAAAAAGTGCTCTCAGCGGAAGCCTTTGGGTACACCTGAACTCCCTGGGGGAGCCTTTACGCAACCCCACACTCAACAGGACTCTGCGTCTTCACTCTTTCCTAACAACCCTAAACATAACCCTAACCGCAACAAGAAGCTGAACCCGAGTTAGACCCGAAAAAACACGTACGGTGCCACTTTCTGCCATCAAAAAGTGCTCTCAGCGGAAGCCTTTGGGAACACCTGAACTCCCTGGGGGAGCCTTTACACAACCCCACACTCAACAGGACTCTGCGTCTTCACTCTTTCCTAACAACCCTAAACATAAGCCTAACCGGAACAAGAAGCTGAACCCGAGTTAGACCCGAAAAAACACGTACGGTGCCACTTTCTGCCATCCAAAAGTGCTCTCAGCGGAAGCCTTTGGGTACACCTGAACTCCCTGGGGGAGCCTTTACGCAACCCCACACTCAACAGGACTCTGCGTCTTCACTCTTTCCTAACAACCCTAAACATAACCCTAACCGCAACAAGAAGCTGAACCCGAGTTAGACCCGAAAAAACACGTACGGTGCCACTTTCTGCCATCAAAAAGTGCTCTCAGCGGAAGCCTTTGGGTACACCTGAACTCCCTGGGGGAGCCTTTACGCAACCCCACACTCAACAGGACTCTGCGTCTTCACTCTTTCCTAACAACCCTAAACATAACCCTAACCGCAACAAGAAGCTGAACCCGAGTTAGACCCGAAAAAACACGTACGGTGCCACTTTCTGCCATCAAAAAGTGCTCTCAGCGGAAGCCTTTGGGTACACCTGAACTCCCTGGGGGAGCCTTTACGCAACCCCACACTCAACAGGACTCTGCGTCTTCACTCTTTCCTAACAACCCTAAACATAAGCCTAACCGCAACAAGAAGCTCAACCCGAGTTAGACCCGAAAAAACACGTACGGTGCCACTTTCTGCCATCAAAAAGTGCTCTCAGCGGAAGCCTTTGGGTACACCTGAACTCCCTGGGGGAGCCTTTACGCAACCCCACACTCAACAGGACTCTGCGTCTTCACTCTTTCCTAACAACCCTAAACATAACCCTAACCGCAACAAGAAGCTGAACCCGAGTTAGACCCGAAAAAACACGTACGGTGCCACTTTCTGCCATCAAAAAGTGCTCTCAGCGGAAGCCTTTGGGTACACCTGAACTCCCTGGGGGAGCCTTTACGCAACCCCACACTCAACAGGACTCTGCGTCTTCACTCTTTCCTAACAACCCTAAACATAAGCCTAACCGGAACAAGAAGCTCAACCCGAGTTAGACCCGAAAAAACACGTACGGTGCCACTTTCTGCCATCAAAAAGTGCTCTCAGCGGAAGCCTTTGGGTACACCTGAACTCCCTGGGGGAGCCTTTACGCAACCCCACACTCAACAGGACTCTGCGTCTTCACTCTTTCCTAACAACCCTAAACATAACCCTAACCGCAACAAGAAGCTGAACCCGAGTTAGACCCGAAAAAACACGTACGGTGCCACTTTCTGCCATCAAAAAGTGCTCTCAGCGGAAGCCTTTGGGTACACCTGAACTCCCTGGGGGAGCCTTTACGCAACCCCACACTCAAAAGGACTCTGCGTCTTCGCTCTTTCCTAACAACCCTAAACATAACCCTAACCGCAACAAGAAGCTGAACCCGAGTTAGACCCGAAAAAACACGTACGGTGCCACTTTCTGCCATCCAAAAGTGCTCTCAGCGGAAGCCTTTGGGTACACCTGAACTCCCTGGGGGAGCCTTTACGCAACCCCACACTCAACAGGACTCTGCGTCTTCACTCTTTCCTAACAACCCTAAACATAACCCTAACCGCAACAAGAAGCTCAACCCGAGTTAGACCCGAAAAAACACGTACGGTGCCACTTTCTGCCATCAAAAAGTGCTCTCAGCGGAAGCCTTTGGGTACACCTGAACTCCCTGGGGGAGCCTTTACGCAACCCCACACTCAACAGGACTCTGCGTCTTCACTCTTTCGTAACAACCCTAAACATAACCCTAACCGCAACAAGAAGCTGAACCCGAGTTAGACCCGAAAAAACACGTACGGTGCCACTTTCTGCCATCAAAAAGTGCTCTCAGCGGAAGCCTTTGGGTACACGTGAACTCCCTGGGGGAGCCTTTACGCAACCCCACACTCAACAGGACTCTGCGTCTTCACTCTTTCCTAACAACCCTAAACATAACCCTAACCGCAACAAGAAGCTGAACCCGAGTTAGACCCGAAAAAACACGTACGGTGCCACTTTCTGCCATCAAAAAGTGCTCTCAGCGGAAGCCTTTGGGTACACCTGAACTCCCTGGGGGAGCCTTTACGCAACCCCACACTCAACAGGACTCTGCGTCTTCACTCTTTCCTAACAACCCTAAACATAACCCTAACCGCAACAAGAAGCTGAACCCGAGTTAGACCCGAAAAAACACGTACGGTGCCACTTTCTGCCATCAAAAAGTGCTCTCAGCGGAAGCCTTTGGGTACACCTGAACTCCCTGGGGGAGCCTTTACGCAACCCCACACTCAACAGGACTCTGCGTCTTCACTCTTTCCTAACAACCCTAAACATAACCCTAACCGCAACAAGAAGCTGAACCCGAGTTAGACCCGAAAAAACACGTACGGTGCCACTTTCTGCCATCAAAAAGTGCTCTCAGCGGAAGCCTTTGGGTACACGTGAACTCCCTGGGGGAGCCTTTACGCAACCCCACACTCAACAGGACTCTGCGTCTTCACTCTTTCCTAACAACCCTAAACATAACCCTAACCGCAACAAGAAGCTGAACCCGAGTTAGACCCGAAAAAACACGTACGGTGCCACTTTCTGCCATCAAAAAGTGCTCTCAGCGGAAGCCTTTGGGTACACCTGAACTCCCTGGGGGAGCCTTTACGCAACCCCACACTCAACAGGACTCTGCGTCTTCACTCTTTCCTAACAACCCTAACATAACCCTAACCGCAACAAGAAGCTGAACCCGAGTTAGACCCGAAAAAACACGTACGGTGCCACTTTCTGCCATCAAAAAGTGCTCTCAGCGGAAGCCTTTGGGTACACCTGAACTCCCTGGGGGAGCCTTTACGCAACCCCACACTCAACAGGACTCTGCGTCTTCACTCTTTCCTAACAACCCTAAACATAACCCTAACCGCAACAAGAAGCTGAACCCGAGTTAGACCCGAAAAAACACGTACGATGCCACTTTCTGCCATCAAAAAGTGCTCTCAGCGGAAGCCTTTGGGTACACCTGAACTCCCTGGGGGAGCCTTTACGCAACCGCACACTCAACAGGACTCTGCGTCTTCACTCTTTCCTAACAACCCTAAACATAACCCTAACCGCAACAAGAAGCTGAACCCGAGTTAGACCCGAAAAAACACGTACGGTGCCACTTTCTGCCATCAAAAAGTGCTCTCAGCGGAAGCCTTTGGGTACACCTGAACTCCCTGGGGGAGCCTTTACGCAACCCCACACTCAACAGGACTCTGCGTCTTCACTCTTTCCTAACAACCCTAAACATAACCCTAACCGCAACAAGAAGCTCAACCCGAGTTAGACCCGAAAAAACACGTACGGTGCCACTTTCTGCCATCAAAAAGTGCTCTCAGCGGAAGCCTTTGGGTACACCTGAACTCCCTGGGGGAGCCTTTACGCAACCCCACACTCAACAGGACTCTGCGTCTTCACTCTTTCCTAACAACCCTAAACATAACCCTAACCGCAACAAGAAGCTCAACCCGAGTTAGACCCGAAAAAACACGTACGGTGCCACTTTCTGCCATCAAAAAGTGCTCTCAGCGGAAGCCTTTGGGTACACCTGAACTCCCTGGGGGAGCCTTTACGCAACCCCACACTCAACAGGACTCTGCGTCTTCACTCTTTCGTAACAACCCTAAACATAACCCTAACCGCAACAAGAAGCTGAACCCGAGTTAGACCCGAAAAAACACGTACGGTGCCACTTTCTGCCATCAAAAAGTGCTCTCAGCGGAAGCCTTTGGGTACACGTGAACTCCCTGGGGGAGCCTTTACGCAACCCCACACTCAACAGGACTCTGCGTCTTCACTCTTTCCTAACAACCCTAAACATAACCCTAACCGCAACAAGAAGCTGAACCCGAGTTAGACCCGAAAAAACACGTACGGTGCCACTTTCTGCCATCAAAAAGTGCTCTCAGCGGAAGCCTTTGGGTACACCTGAACTCCCTGGGGGAGCCTTTACGCAACCCCACACTCAACAGGACTCTGCGTCTTCACTCTTTCCTAACAACCCTAAACATAACCCTAACCGCAACAAGAAGCTGAACCCGAGTTAGACCCGAAAAAACACGTACGGTGCCACTTTCTGCCATCAAAAAGTGCTCTCAGCGGAAGCCTTTGGGTACACCTGAACTCCCTGGGGGAGCCTTTACGCAACCCCACACTCAACAGGACTCTGCGTCTTCACTCTTTCCTAACAACCCTAAACATAACCCTAACCGCAACAAGAAGCTGAACCCGAGTTAGACCCGAAAAAACACGTACGGTGCCACTTTCTGCCATCAAAAAGTGCTCTCAGCGGAAGCCTTTGGGTACACGTGAACTCCCTGGGGGAGCCTTTACGCAACCCCACACTCAACAGGACTCTGCGTCTTCACTCTTTCCTAACAACCCTAAACATAACCCTAACCGCAACAAGAAGCTGAACCCGAGTTAGACCCGAAAAAACACGTACGGTGCCACTTTCTGCCATCAAAAAGTGCTCTCAGCGGAAGCCTTTGGGTACACCTGAACTCCCTGGGGGAGCCTTTACGCAACCCCACACTCAACAGGACTCTGCGTCTTCACTCTTTCCTAACAACCCTAACATAACCCTAACCGCAACAAGAAGCTGAACCCGAGTTAGACCCGAAAAAACACGTACGGTGCCACTTTCTGCCATCAAAAAGTGCTCTCAGCGGAAGCCTTTGGGTACACCTGAACTCCCTGGGGGAGCCTTTACGCAACCCCACACTCAACAGGACTCTGCGTCTTCACTCTTTCGTAACAACCCTAAACATAACCCTAACCGCAACAAGAAGCTGAACCCGAGTTAGACCCGAAAAAACACGTACGGTGCCACTTTCTGCCATCAAAAAGTGCTCTCAGCGGAAGCCTTTGGGTACACCTGAACTCCCTGGGGGAGCCTTTACGCAACCCCACACTCAACAGGACTCTGCGTCTTCACTCTTTCCTAACAACCCTAAACATAACCCTAACCGCAACAAGAAGCTGAACCCGAGTTAGACCCGAAAAAACACGTACGATGCCACTTTCTGCCATCAAAAAGTGCTCTCAGCGGAAGCCTTTGGGTACACCTGAACTCCCTGGGGGAGCCTTTACGCAACCGCACACTCAACAGGACTCTGCGTCTTCACTCTTTCCTAACAACCCTAAACATAACCCTAACCGCAACAAGAAGCTGAACCCGAGTTAGACCCGAAAAAACACGTACGGTGCCACTTTCTGCCATCAAAAAGTGCTCTCAGCGGAAGCCTTTGGGTACACCTGAACTCCCTGGGGGAGCCTTTACGCAACCCCACACTCAACAGGACTCTGCGTCTTCACTCTTTCCTAACAACCCTAAACATAACCCTAACCGCAACAAGAAGCTGAACCCGAGTTAGACCCGAAAAAACACGTACGGTGCCACTTTCTGCCATCAAAAAGTGCTCTCAGCGGAAGCCTTTGGGTACACCTGAACTCCCTGGGGGAGCCTTTACGCAACCCCGCACTCAACAGGACTCTGCGTCTTCACTCTTTCCTAACAACCCTAAACATAACCCTAACCGCAACAAGAAGCTCAACCCGAGTTAGACCCGAAAAAACACGTACGGTGCCACTTTCTGCCATCAAAAAGTGCTCTCAGCGGAAGCCTTTGGGTACACCTGAACTCCCTGGGGGAGCCTTTACGCAACCCCACACTCAACAGGACTCTGCGTCTTCACTCTTTCCTAACAACCCTAAACATAACCCTAACCGCAACAAGAAGCTGAACCCGAGTTAGACCCGAAAAAACACGTACGGTGCCACTTTCTGCCATCAAAAAGTGCTCTCAGCGGAAGCCTTTGGGTACACCTGAACTCCCTGGGGGAGCCTTTACGCAACCCCACACTCAACAGGACTCTGCGTCTTCACTCTTTCCTAACAACCCTGAACATAACCCTAACCGCAACAAGAAGCTGAACCCGAGTTAGACCCGAAAAAACACGTACGGTGCCACTTTCTGCCATCAAAAAGTGCTCTCAGCGGAAGCCTTTGGGTACACGTGAACTCCCTGGGGGAGCCTTTACGCAACCCCACACTCAACAGGACTCTGCGTCTTCACTCTTTCCTAACAACCCTAAACATAACCCTAACCGCAACAAGAAGCTCAACCCGAGTTAGACCCGAAAAAACGCGTACGGTGCCACTTTCTGCCATCAAAAAGTGCTCTCAGCGGAAGCCTTTGGGTACACCTGAACTCCCTGGGGGAGTCTTTACGCAACCCCACACTCAACAGGACTCTGCGTTTTCACTCTTTCCTAACAACCCTAAACATAAGCCTAACCGGAACAAGAAGCTGAACCCGAGTTAGACCCGAAAAAACACGTACGATGCCACTTTCTGCCATCAAAAAGTGCTCTCAGCGGAAGCCTTTGGGTACACCTGAACTCCCTGGGGGAGCCTTTACGCAACCCCACACTCAACAGGACTCTGCGTCTTCACTCTTTCCTAACAACCCTAAACACAACCCTAACCGCAACAAGAAGCTGAACCCGAGTTAGACCCGAAAAAACACGTACGGTGCCACTTTCTGCCATCAAAAAGTGCTCTCAGCGGAAGCCTTTGGGTACACCTGAACTCCCTGGGGGAGCCTTTACGCAACCCCACACTCAACAGGACTCTGCGTCTTCACTCTTTCCTAACAACCCTAAACATAACCCTAACCGCAACAAGAAGCTCAACCCGAGTTAGACCCGAAAAAACACGTACGGTGCCACTTCCTGCCATCAAAAAGTGCTCTCAGCGGAAGCCTTTGGGTACACCTGAACTCCCTGGGGGAGCCTTTACGCAACCCCACACTCAACAGGACTCTGAGTCTTCACTCTTTCCTAACAACCCTAAACATAACCCTAACCGCAACAAGAAGCTGAACCCGAGTTAGACCCGAAAAAACACGTACGGTGCCACTTTCTGCCATCAAAAAGTGCTCTCAGCGGAAGCCTTTGGGTACACCTGAACTCCCTGGGGGAGCCTTTACGCAACCCCACACTCAACAGGACTCTGCGTCTTCACTCTTTCCTAACAACCCTAAACATAACCCTAACCGCAACAAGAAGCTGAACCCGAGTTAGACCCGAAAAAACACGTACGGTGCCACTTTCTGCCATCAAAAAGTGCTCTCAGCGGAAGCCTTTGGGTACACCTGAACTCCCTGGGGGAGCCTTTACGCAACCCCACACTCAACAGGACTCTGCGTCTTCACTCTTTCCTAACAACCCTAAACATAACCCTAACCGCAACAAGAAGCTCAACCCGAGTTAGACCCGAAAAAACACGTACGGTGCCACTTTCTGCCATCAAAAAGTGCTCTCAGCGGAAGCCTTTGGGTACACCTGAACTCCCTGGGGGAGCCTTTACGCAACCCCACACTCAACAGGACTCTGCGTCTTCACTCTTTCCTAACAACCCTAAACATAAGCCTAACCGCAACAAGAAGCTGAACCCGAGTTAGACCCGAAAAAACACGTACGGTGCCACTTTCTGCCATCAAAAAGTGCTCTCAGCGGAAGCCTTTGGGAACACCTGAACTCCCTGGGGGAGCCTTTACGCAACCCCACACTCAACAGGACTCTGCGTCTTCACTCTTTCCTAACAACCCTAAACATAACCCTAACCGCAACAAGAAGCTGAACCCGAGTTAGACCCGAAAAAACACGTACGGTGCCACTTTCTGCCATCAAAAAGTGCTCTCAGCGGAAGCCTTTGGGTACACCTGAACTCCCTGGGGGAGCCTTTACGCAACCCCACACTCAACAGGACTCTGCGTCTTCACTCTTTCCTAACAACCCTAAACATAACCCTAACCGCAACAAGAAGCTCAACCCGAGTTAGACCCGAAAAAACACGTACGGTGCCACTTTCTGCCATCAAAAAGTGCTCTCAGCGGATGCCTTTGGGTACACCTGAACTCCCTGGGGGAGCCTTTACGCAACCCCACACTCAACAGGACTCTGTGTCTTCACTCTTTCCTAACAACCCTAAACATAACCCTAACCGCAACAAGAAGCTGAACCCGAGTTAGACCCAAAAAAACACGTACGGTGCCACTTTCTGCCATCAAAAAGTGCTCTCAGCGGAAGCCTTTGGGTACACCTGAACTCCCTGGGGGAGCCTTTACGCAACCCCACACTCAACAGGACTCTGCGTCTTCACTCTTTCCTAACAACCCTAAACATAACCCTAACCGCAACAAGAAGCTCAACCCGAGTTAGACCCGAAAAAACACGTACGGTGCCACTTTCTGCCATCAAAAAGTGCTCTCAGCGGAAGCCTTTGGGTACACCTGAACTCCCTGGGGGAGCCTTTACGCAACCCCACACTCAACAGGACTCTGCGTCTTCACTCTTTCCTAACAACCCTAAACATAACCCTAACCGCAACAAGAAGCTGAACCCGAGTTAGACCCGAAAAAACACGTACGGTGCCACTTTCTGCCATCCAAAAGTGCTCTCAGCGGAAGCCTTTGGGTACACCTGAACTCCCTGGGGGAGCCTTTACGCAACCCCGCACTCAACAGGACTCTGCGTCTTCACTCTTTCCTAACAACCCTAAACATAACCCTAACCGCAACAAGAAGCTGAACCCGAGTTAGACCCGAAAAAACACGTACGGTGCCACTTTCTGCCATCAAAAAGTGCTCTCAGCGGAAGCCTTTGGGTACACCTGAACTCCCTGGGGGAGCCTTTACGCAACCCCACACTCAACAGGACTCTGCGTCTTCACTCTTTCCTAACAACCCTAAACATAACCCTAACCGCAACAAGAAGCTGAACCCGAGTTAGACCCGAAAAAACACGTACGGTGCCACTTTCTGCCATCAAAAAGTGCTCTCAGCGGAAGCCTTTGGGTACACCTGAACTCCCTGGGGGAGCCTTTACGCAACCCCACACTCAACAGGACTCTGCGTCTTCACTTTTTCCTAACAACCCTAAACATAACCCTAACCGCAACAAGAAGCTGAACCCGAGTTAGACCCGAAAAAACACGTACGGTGCCACTTTCTGCCATCAAAAAGTGCTCTCAGCGGAAGCCTTTGGGTACACCTGAACTCCCTGGGGGAGCCTTTACGCAACCCCACACTCAACAGGACTCTGCGTCTTCACTCTTTCCTAACAACCCTAAACATAACCCTAACCGCAACAAGAAGCTGAACCCGAGTTAGACCCGAAAAAACACGTACGGTGCCACTTTCTGCCATCAAAAAGTGCTCTCAGCGGAAGCCTTTGGGAACACCTGAACTCCCTGGGGGAGCCTTTACACAACCCCACACTCAACAGGACTCTGCGTCTTCACTCTTTCCTAACAACCCTAAATATAAGCCTAACCGGAACAAGAAGCTGAACCCGAGTTAGACCCGAAAAAACATGTACGGTGCCACTTTCTGCCATCAAAAAGTGCTCTCAGCGGAAGCCTTTGGGTACACCTGAACTCCCTGGGGGAGCCTTTACGCAACCCCACACTCAACAGGACTCTGCGTCTTCACTCTTTCCTAACAACCCTAAACATAACCCTAACCGCAACAAGAAGCTGAACCCGAGTTAGACCCGAAAAAACACGTACGGTGCCACTTTCTGCCATCAAAAAGTGCTCTCAGCGGAAGCCTTTGGGTACACCTGAACTCCCTGGGGGAGCCTTTACGCAACCCCACACTCAACAGGACTCTGCGTCTTCACTCTTTCCTAACAACCCTAAACATAACCCTAACCGCAACAAGAAGCTCAACCCGAGTTAGACCCGAAAAAACACGTACGGTGCCACTTTCTGCCATCAAAAAGTGCTCTCAGCGGAAGCCTTTGGGTACACCTGAACTCCCTGGGGGAGCCTTTACGCAACCCCGCACTCAACAGGACTCTGCGTCTTCACTCTTTCCTAACAACCCTAAACATAACCCTAACCGCAACAAGAAGCTCAACCCGAGTTAGACCCGAAAAAACACGTACGGTGCCACTTTCTGCCATCAAAAAGTGCTCTCAGCGGAAGCCTTTGGGTACACCTGAACTCCCTGGGGGAGCCTTTACGCAACCCCACACTCAACAGGACTCTGCGTCTTCACTCTTTCCTAACAACCCTAAACATAACCCTAACCGCAACAAGAAGCTGAACCCGAGTTAGACCCGAAAAAACACGTACGGTGCCACTTTCTGCCATCAAAAAGTGCTCTCAGCGGAAGCCTTTGGGTACACCTGAACTCCCTGGGGGAGCCTTTACGCAACCCCACACTCAACAGGACTCTGCGTCTTCACTCTTTCCTAACAACCCTGAACATAACCCTAACCGCAACAAGAAGCTGAACCCGAGTTAGACCCGAAAAAACACGTACGGTGCCACTTTCTGCCATCAAAAAGTGCTCTCAGCGGAAGCCTTTGGGTACACGTGAACTCCCTGGGGGAGCCTTTACGCAACCCCACACTCAACAGGACTCTGCGTCTTCACTCTTTCCTAACAACCCTAAACATAACCCTAACCGCAACAAGAAGCTCAACCCGAGTTAGACCCGAAAAAACGCGTACGGTGCCACTTTCTGCCATCAAAAAGTGCTCTCAGCGGAAGCCTTTGGGTACACCTGAACTCCCTGGGGGAGTCTTTACGCAACCCCACACTCAACAGGACTCTGCGTTTTCACTCTTTCCTAACAACCCTAAACATAAGCCTAACCGGAACAAGAAGCTGAACCCGAGTTAGACCCGAAAAAACACGTACGATGCCACTTTCTGCCATCAAAAAGTGCTCTCAGCGGAAGCCTTTGGGTACACCTGAACTCCCTGGGGGAGCCTTTACGCAACCCCACACTCAACAGGACTCTGCGTCTTCACTCTTTCCTAACAACCCTAAACACAACCCTAACCGCAACAAGAAGCTGAACCCGAGTTAGACCCGAAAAAACACGTACGGTGCCACTTTCTGCCATCAAAAAGTGCTCTCAGCGGAAGCCTTTGGGTACACCTGAACTCCCTGGGGGAGCCTTTACGCAACCCCACACTCAACAGGACTCTGCGTCTTCACTCTTTCCTAACAACCCTAAACATAACCCTAACCGCAACAAGAAGCTCAACCCGAGTTAGACCCGAAAAAACACGTACGGTGCCACTTCCTGCCATCAAAAAGTGCTCTCAGCGGAAGCCTTTGGGTACACCTGAACTCCCTGGGGGAGCCTTTACGCAACCCCACACTCAACAGGACTCTGAGTCTTCACTCTTTCCTAACAACCCTAAACATAACCCTAACCGCAACAAGAAGCTGAACCCGAGTTAGACCCGAAAAAACACGTACGGTGCCACTTTCTGCCATCAAAAAGTGCTCTCAGCGGAAGCCTTTGGGTACACCTGAACTCCCTGGGGGAGCCTTTACGCAACCCCACACTCAACAGGACTCTGCGTCTTCACTCTTTCCTAACAACCCTAAACATAACCCTAACCGCAACAAGAAGCTGAACCCGAGTTAGACCCGAAAAAACACGTACGGTGCCACTTTCTGCCATCAAAAAGTGCTCTCAGCGGAAGCCTTTGGGTACACCTGAACTCCCTGGGGGAGCCTTTACGCAACCCCACACTCAACAGGACTCTGCGTCTTCACTCTTTCCTAACAACCCTAAACATAACCCTAACCGCAACAAGAAGCTCAACCCGAGTTAGACCCGAAAAAACACGTACGGTGCCACTTTCTGCCATCAAAAAGTGCTCTCAGCGGAAGCCTTTGGGTACACCTGAACTCCCTGGGGGAGCCTTTACGCAACCCCACACTCAACAGGACTCTGCGTCTTCACTCTTTCCTAACAACCCTAAACATAAGCCTAACCGCAACAAGAAGCTGAACCCGAGTTAGACCCGAAAAAACACGTACGGTGCCACTTTCTGCCATCAAAAAGTGCTCTCAGCGGAAGCCTTTGGGAACACCTGAACTCCCTGGGGGAGCCTTTACGCAACCCCACACTCAACAGGACTCTGCGTCTTCACTCTTTCCTAACAACCCTAAACATAACCCTAACCGCAACAAGAAGCTGAACCCGAGTTAGACCCGAAAAAACACGTACGGTGCCACTTTCTGCCATCAAAAAGTGCTCTCAGCGGAAGCCTTTGGGTACACCTGAACTCCCTGGGGGAGCCTTTACGCAACCCCACACTCAACAGGACTCTGCATCTTCACTCTTTCCTAACAACCCTAAACATAACCCTAACCGCAACAAGAAGCTGAACCCGAGTTAGACCCGAAAAAACACGTACGGTGCCACTTTCTGCCATCAAAAAGTGCTCTCAGCGGAAGCCTTTGGGTACACCTGAACTCCCTGGGGGAGCCTTTACGCAACCCCACACTCAACAGGACTCTGCGTCTTCACTCTTTCCTAACAACCCTAAACATAACCCTAACCGCAACAAGAAGCTCAACCCGAGTTAGACCCGAAAAAACACGTACGGTGCCACTTTCTGCCATCAAAAAGTGCTCTCAGCGGATGCCTTTGGGTACACCTGAACTCCCTGGGGGAGCCTTTACGCAACCCCACACTCAACAGGACTCTGCGTCTTCACTCTTTCCTAACAACCCTAAACATAACCCTAACCGCAACAAGAAGCTGAACCCGAGTTAGACCCAAAAAAACACGTACGGTGCCACTTTCTGCCATCAAAAAGTGCTCTCAGCGGAAGCCTTTGGGTACACCTGAACTCCCTGGGGGAGCCTTTACGCAACCCCACACTCAACAGGACTCTGCGTCTTCACTCTTTCCTAACAACCCTAAACATAACCCTAACCGCAACAAGAAGCTCAACCCGAGTTAGACCCGAAAAAACACGTACGGTGCCACTTTCTGCCATCAAAAAGTGCTCTCAGCGGAAGCCTTTGGGTACACCTGAACTCCCTGGGGGAGCCTTTACGCAACCCCACACTCAACAGGACTCTGCGTCTTCACTCTTTCCTAACAACCCTAAACATAACCCTAACCGCAACAAGAAGCTGAACCCGAGTTAGACCCGAAAAAACACGTACGGTGCCACTTTCTGCCATCCAAAAGTGCTCTCAGCGGAAGCCTTTGGGTACACCTGAACTCCCTGGGGGAGCCTTTACGCAACCCCGCACTCAACAGGACTCTGCGTCTTCACTCTTTCCTAACAACCCTAAACATAACCCTAACCGCAACAAGAAGCTGAACCCGAGTTAGACCCGAAAAAACACGTACGGTGCCACTTTCTGCCATCAAAAAGTGCTCTCAGCGGAAGCCTTTGGGTACACGTGAACTCCCTGGGGGAGCCTTTACGCAACCCCACACTCAACAGGACTCTGCGTCTTCACTCTTTCCTAACAACCCTAAACATAACCCTAACCGCAACAAGAAGCTGAACCCGAGTTAGACCCGAAAAAACACGTACGGTGCCACTTTCTGCCATCAAAAAGTGCTCTCAGCGGAAGCCTTTGGGAACACCTGAACTCCCTGGGGGAGCCTTTACACAACCCCACACTCAACAGGACTCTGCGTCTTCACTCTTTCCTAACAACCCTAAATATAAGCCTAACCGGAACAAGAAGCTGAACCCGAGTTAGACCCGAAAAAACACGTACGGTGCCACTTTCTGCCATCAAAAAGTGCTCTCAGCGGAAGCCTTTGGGTACACCTGAACTCCCTGGGGGAGCCTTTACGCAACCCCACACTCAACAGGACTCTGCGTCTTCACTCTTTCCTAACAACCCTAAACATAACCCTAACCGCAACAAGAAGCTGAACCCGAGTTAGACCCGAAAAAACACGTACGGTGCCACTTTCTGCCATCAAAAAGTGCTCTCAGCGGAAGCCTTTGGGTACACCTGAACTCCCTGGGGGAGCCTTTACGCAACCCCACACTCAACAGGACTCTGCGTCTTCACTCTTTCCTAACAACCCTAAACATAACCCTAACCGCAACAAGAAGCTGAACCCGAGTTAGACCCGAAAAAACACGTACGGTGCCACTTTCTGCCATCAAAAAGTGCTCTCAGCGGAAGCCTTTGGGTACACCTGAACTCCCTGGGGGAGCCTTTACGCAACCCCACACTCAACAGGACTCTGCGTCTTCACTCTTTCCTAACAACCCTAAATATAAGCCTAACCGCAACAAGAAGCTCAACCCGAGTTAGACCCGAAAAAACACGTACGGTGCCACTTTCTGCCATCAAAAAGTGCTCTCAGCGGAAGCCTTTGGGTACACCTGAACTCCCTGGGGGAGCCTTTACGCAACCCCACACTCAACAGGACTCTGCGTCTTCACTCTTTCCTAACAACCCTAAACATAACCCTAACCGCAACAAGAAGCTGAACCCGAGTTAGACCCGAAAAAACACGTACGGTGCCACTTTCTGCCATCAAAAAGTGCTCTCAGCGGAAGCCTTTGGGTACACCTGAACTCCCTGGGGGAGCCTTTACGCAACCCCACACTCAACAGGACTCTGCGTCTTCACTCTTTCCTAACAACCCTAAACATAACCCTAACCGCAACAAGAAGCTGAACCCGAGTTAGACCCGAAAAAACACGTACGGTGCCACTTTCTGCCATCAAAAAGTGCTCTCAGCGGAAGCCTTTGGGAACACCTGAACTCCCTGGGGGAGCCTTTACACAACCCCACACTCAACAGGACTCTGCGTCTTCACTCTTTCCTAACAACCCTAAATATAAGCCTAACCGGAACAAGAAGCTGAACCCGAGTTAGACCCGAAAAAACACGTACGGTGCCACTTTCTGCCATCAAAAAGTGCTCTCAGCGGAAGCCTTTGGGTACACCTGAACTCCCTGGGGGAGCCTTTACGCAACCCCACACTCAACAGGACTCTGCGTCTTCACTCTTTCCTAACAACCCTAAACATAACCCTAACCGCAACAAGAAGCTGAACCCGAGTTAGACCCGAAAAAACACGTACGGTGCCACTTTCTGCCATCAAAAAGTGCTCTCAGCGGAAGCCTTTGGGTACACCTGAACTCCCTGGGGGAGCCTTTACGCAACCCCACACTCAACAGGACTCTGCGTCTTCACTCTTTCCTAACAACCCTAAACATAACCCTAACCGCAACAAGAAGCTGAACCCGAGTTAGACCCGAAAAAACACGTACGGTGCCACTTTCTGCCATCAAAAAGTGCTCTCAGCGGAAGCCTTTGGGTACACCTGAACTCCCTGGGGGAGCCTTTACGCAACCCCACACTCAACAGGACTCTGCGTCTTCACTCTTTCCTAACAACCCTAAATATAAGCCTAACCGCAACAAGAAGCTCAACCCGAGTTAGACCCGAAAAAACACGTACGGTGCCACTTTCTGCCATCAAAAAGTGCTCTCAGCGGAAGCCTTTGGGTACACCTGAACTCCCTGGGGGAGCCTTTACGCAACCCCACACTCAACAGGACTCTGCGTCTTCACTCTTTCCTAACAACCCTAAACATAACCCTAACCGCAACAAGAAGCTGAACCCGAGTTAGACCCGAAAAAACACGTACGGTGCCACTTTCTGCCATCAAAAAGTGCTCTCAGCGGAAGCCTTTGGGTACACCTGAACTCCCTGGGGGAGCCTTTACGCAACCCCACACTCAACAGGACTCTGCGTCTTCACTCTTTCCTAACAACCCTAAACATAACCCTAACCGCAACAAGAAGCTCAACCCGAGTTAGACCCGAAAAAACACGTACGGTGCCACTTTCTGCCATCAAAAAGTGCTCTCAGCGGAAGCCTTTGGGTACACCTGAACTCCCTGGGGGAGCCTTTACGCAACCCCACACTCAACAGGACTCTGCGTCTTCACTCTTTCCTAACAACCCTAAACATAACCCTAACCGCAACAAGAAGCTGAACCCGAGTTAGACCCGAAAAAACACGTACGGTGCCACTTTCTGCCATCCAAAAGTGCTCTCAGCGGAAGCCTTTGGGTACACCTGAACTCCCTGGGGGAGCCTTTACGCAACCCCGCACTCAACAGGACTCTGCGTCTTCACTCTTTCCTAACAACCCTAAACATAACCCTAACCGCAACAAGAAGCTGAACCCGAGTTAGACCCGAAAAAACACGTACGGTGCCACTTTCTGCCATCAAAAAGTGCTCTCAGCGGAAGCCTTTGGGTACACCTGAACTCCCTGGGGGAGCCTTTACGCAACCCCACACTCAACAGGACTCTGCGTCTTCACTCTTTCCTAACAACCCTAAACATAACCCTAACCGCAACAAGAAGCTGAACCCGAGTTAGACCCGAAAAAACACGTACGGTGCCACTTTCTGCCATCAAAAAGTGCTCTCAGCGGAAGCCTTTGGGAACACCTGAACTCCCTGGGGGAGCCTTTACACAACCCCACACTCAACAGGACTCTGCGTCTTCACTCTTTCCTAACAACCCTAAATATAAGCCTAACCGGAACAAGAAGCTGAACCCGAGTTAGACCCGAAAAAACACGTACGGTGCCACTTTCTGCCATCAAAAAGTGCTCTCAGCGGAAGCCTTTGGGTACACCTGAACTCCCTGGGGGAGCCTTTACGCAACCCCACACTCAACAGGACTCTGCGTCTTCACTCTTTCCTAACAACCCTAAACATAACCCTAACCGCAACAAGAAGCTGAACCCGAGTTAGACCCGAAAAAACACGTACGGTGCCACTTTCTGCCATCAAAAAGTGCTCTCAGCGGAAGCCTTTGGGTACACCTGAACTCCCTGGGGGAGCCTTTACGCAACCCCACACTCAACAGGACTCTGCGTCTTCACTCTTTCCTAACAACCCTAAACATAACCCTAACCGCAACAAGAAGCTGAACCCGAGTTAGACCCGAAAAAACACGTACGGTGCCACTTTCTGCCATCAAAAAGTGCTCTCAGCGGAAGCCTTTGGGTACACCTGAACTCCCTGGGGGAGCCTTTACGCAACCCCACACTCAACAGGACTCTGCGTCTTCACTCTTTCCTAACAACCCTAAATATAAGCCTAACCGCAACAAGAAGCTCAACCCGAGTTAGACCCGAAAAAACACGTACGGTGCCACTTTCTGCCATCAAAAAGTGCTCTCAGCGGAAGCCTTTGGGTACACCTGAACTCCCTGGGGGAGCCTTTACGCAACCCCACACTCAACAGGACTCTGCGTCTTCACTCTTTCCTAACAACCCTAAACATAACCCTAACCGCAACAAGAAGCTGAACCCGAGTTAGACCCGAAAAAACACGTACGGTGCCACTTTCTGCCATCAAAAAGTGCTCTCAGCGGAAGCCTTTGGGTACACCTGAACTCCCTGGGGGAGCCTTTACGCAACCCCACACTCAACAGGACTCTGCGTCTTCACTCTTTCCTAACAACCCTAAACATAACCCTAACCGCAACAAGAAGCTGAACCCGAGTTAGACCCGAAAAAACACGTACGGTGCCACTTTCTGCCATCAAAAAGTGCTCTCAGCGGAAGCCTTTGGGAACACCTGAACTCCCTGGGGGAGCCTTTACACAACCCCACACTCAACAGGACTCTGCGTCTTCACTCTTTCCTAACAACCCTAAATATAAGCCTAACCGGAACAAGAAGCTGAACCCGAGTTAGACCCGAAAAAACACGTACGGTGCCACTTTCTGCCATCAAAAAGTGCTCTCAGCGGAAGCCTTTGGGTACACCTGAACTCCCTGGGGGAGCCTTTACGCAACCCCACACTCAACAGGACTCTGCGTCTTCACTCTTTCCTAACAACCCTAAACATAACCCTAACCGCAACAAGAAGCTGAACCCGAGTTAGACCCGAAAAAACACGTACGGTGCCACTTTCTGCCATCAAAAAGTGCTCTCAGCGGAAGCCTTTGGGTACACCTGAACTCCCTGGGGGAGCCTTTACGCAACCCCACACTCAACAGGACTCTGCGTCTTCACTCTTTCCTAACAACCCTAAACATAACCCTAACCGCAACAAGAAGCTGAACCCGAGTTAGACCCGAAAAAACACGTACGGTGCCACTTTCTGCCATCAAAAAGTGCTCTCAGCGGAAGCCTTTGGGTACACCTGAACTCCCTGGGGGAGCCTTTACGCAACCCCACACTCAACAGGACTCTGCGTCTTCACTCTTTCCTAACAACCCTAAATATAAGCCTAACCGCAACAAGAAGCTCAACCCGAGTTAGACCCGAAAAAACACGTACGGTGCCACTTTCTGCCATCAAAAAGTGCTCTCAGCGGAAGCCTTTGGGTACACCTGAACTCCCTGGGGGAGCCTTTACGCAACCCCACACTCAACAGGACTCTGCGTCTTCACTCTTTCCTAACAACCCTAAACATAACCCTAACCACAACAAGAAGCTGAACCCGAGTTAGACCCGAAAAAACACGTACGGTGCCACTTTCTGCCATCAAAAAGTGCTCTCAGCGGAAGCCTTTGGGTACACCTGAACTCCCTGGGGGAGCCTTTACGCAACCCCACACTCAACAGGACTCTGCGTCTTCACTCTTTCCTAACAACCCTAAACATAACCCTAACCGCAACAAGAAGCTGAACCCGAGTTAGACCCGAAAAAACACGTACGGTGCCACTTTCTGCCATCAAAAAGTGCTCTCAGCGGAAGCCTTTGGGTACACCTGAACTCCCTGGGGGAGCCTTTACGCAACCCCGCACTCAACAGGACTCTGCGTCTTCACTCTTTCCTAACAACCCTAAACATAACCCTAACCGCAACAAGAAGCTGAACCCGAGTTAGACCCGAAAAAACACGTACGGTGCCACTTTCTGCCATCAAAAAGTGCTCTCAGCGGAAGCCTTTGGGTACACCTGAACTCCCTGGGGGAGCCTTTACGCAACCCCACACTCAACAGGACTCTGCGTCTTCACTCTTTCCTAACAACCCTAAACATAACCCTAACCGCAACAAGAAGCTGAACCCGAGTTAGACCCGAAAAAACACGTACGGTGCCACTTTCTGCCATCCAAAAGTGCTCTCAGCGGAAGCCTTTGGGTACACCTGAACTCCCTGGGGGAGCCTTTACGCAACCCCGCACTCAACAGGACTCTGCGTCTTCACTCTTTCCTAACAACCCTAAACATAACCCTAACCGCAACAAGAAGCTGAACCCGAGTTAGACCCGAAAAAACACGTACGGTGCCACTTTCTGCCATCAAAAAGTGCTCTCAGCGGAAGCCTTTGGGTACACCTGAACTCCCTGGGGGAGCCTTTACGCAACCCCACACTCAACAGGACTCTGCGTCTTCACTCTTTCCTAACAACCCTAAACATAACCCTAACCGCAACAAGAAGCTGAACCCGAGTTAGACCCGAAAAAACACGTACGGTGCCACTTTCTGCCATCAAAAAGTGCTCTCAGCGGAAGCCTTTGGGTACACCTGAACTCCCTGGGGGAGCCTTTACGCAACCCCACACTCAACAGGACTCTGCGTCTTCACTTTTTCCTAACAACCCTAAACATAACCCTAACCGCAACAAGAAGCTGAACCCGAGTT
>NW_027663908.1:70000-72500 GCF_964034855.1 Anser brachyrhynchus
CAACCCGAGTTAGACCCGAAAAAACACGTACGGTGCCACTTTCTGCCATCAAAAAGTGCTCTCAGCGGAAGCCTTTGGGTACACCTGAACTCCCTGGGGGAGCCTTTACGCAACCCCACACTCAACAGGACTCTGCGTCTTCACTCTTTCCTAACAACCCTAAACATAACCCTAACCGCAACAAGAAGCTGAACCCGAGTTAGACCCGAAAAAACACGTATGGTGCCACTTTCTGCCATCAAAAAGTGCTCTCAGCGGAAGCCTTTGGGTACACGTGAACTCCCTGGGGGAGCCTTTACGCAACCCCACACTCAACAGGACTCTGCGTCTTCACTCTTTCCTAACAACCCTAAACATAACCCTAACCGCAACAAGAAGCTGAACCCGAGTTAGACCCGAAAAAACACGTACGGTGCCACTTTCTGCCATCAAAAAGTGCTCTCAGCGGAAGCCTTTGGGTACACGTGAACTCCCTGGGGGAGCCTTTACGCAACCCCACACTCAACAGGACTCTGCGTCTTCACTCTTTCCTAACAACCCTAAACATAACCCTAACCGCAACAAGAAGCTGAACCCGAGTTAGACCCGAAAAAACACGTACGGTGCCACTTTCTGCCATCAAAAAGTGCTCTCAGCGGAAGCCTTTGGGTACACCTGAACTCCCTGGGGGAGCCTTTACGCAACCCCACACTCAACAGGACTCTGCGTCTTCACTCTTTCCTAACAACCCTAAACATAACCCTAACCGCAACAAGAAGCTGAACCCGAGTTAGACCCGAAAAAACACGTACGGTGCCACTTTCTGCCATCAAAAAGTGCTCTCAGCGGAAGCCTTTGGGTACACCTGAACTCCCTGGGGGAGCCTTTACGCAACCCCACACTCAACAGGACTCTGCGTCTTCACTCTTTCCTAACAACCCTAAACATAACCCTAACCGCAACAAGAAGCTGAACCCGAGTTAGACCCGAAAAAACACGTACGGTGCCACTTTCTGCCATCAAAAAGTGCTCTCAGCGGAAGCCTTTGGGTACACCTGAACTCCCTGGGGGAGCCTTTACGCAACCCCACACTCAACAGGACTCTGCGTCTTCACTCTTTCCTAACAACCCTAAACATAAGCCTAACCGGAACAAGAAGCTCAACCCGAGTTAGACCCGAAAAAACACGTACGGTGCCACTTTCTGCCATCAAAAAGTGCTCTCAGCGGAAGCCTTTGGGTACACCTGAACTCCCTGGGGGAGCCTTTACGCAACCCCACACTCAACAGGACTCTGCGTCTTCACTCTTTCCTAACAACCCTAAACATAACCCTAACCGCAACAAGAAGCTGAACCCGAGTTAGACCCGAAAAAACACGTACGGTGCCACTTTCTGCCATCAAAAAGTGCTCTCAGCGGAAGCCTTTGGGTACACCTGAACTCCCTGGGGGAGCCTTTACGCAACCCCACACTCAACAGGACTCTGCGTCTTCGCTCTTTCCTAACAACCCTAAACATAACCCTAACCGCAACAAGAAGCTGAACCCGAGTTAGACCCGAAAAAACACGTACGGTGCCACTTTCTGCCATCAAAAAGTGCTCTCAGCGGAAGCCTTTGGGTACACCTGAACTCCCTGGGGGAGCCTTTACGCAACCCCACACTCAACAGGACTCTGCGTCTTCACTCTTTCCTAACAACCCTAAACATAACCCTAACCGCAACAAGAAGCTGAACCCGAGTTAGACCCGAAAAAACACGTACGGTGCCACTTTCTGCCATCAAAAAGTGCTCTCAGCGGAAGCCTTTGGGTACACCTGAACTCCCTGGGGGAGCCTTTACGCAACCCCACACTCAACAGGACTCTGCGTCTTCACTCTTTCCTAACAACCCTAAACATAACCCTAACCGCAACAAGAAGCTGAACCCGAGTTAGACCCGAAAAAACACGTACGGTGCCACTTTCTGCCATCAAAAAGTGCTCTCAGCGGAAGCCTTTGGGTACACCTGAACTCCCTGGGGGAGCCTTTACGCAACCCCACACTCAACAGGACTCTGCGTCTTCACTCTTTCCTAACAACCCTAAACATAACCCTAACCGCAACAAGAAGCTCAACCCGAGTTAGACCCGAAAAAACACGTACGGTGCCACTTTCTGCCATCAAAAAGTGCTCTCAGCGGAAGCCTTTGGGTACACCTGAACTCCCTGGGGGAGCCTTTACGCAACCCCACACTCAACAGGACTCTGCGTCTTCACTCTTTCCTAACAACCCTAAACATAAGCCTAACCGGAACAAGAAGCTGAACCCGAGTTAGACCCGAAAAAACACGTACGGTGCCACTTTCTGCCATCAAAAAGTGCTCTCAGCGGAAGCCTTTGGGTACACCTGAACTCCCTGGGGGAGCCTTTACGCAACCCCACACTCAACAGGACTCTGCGTCTTCACTCTTTCCTAACAACCCTAAACATAACCCTAACCGCAACAAGAAGCTGAACCCGAGTTAGACCCAAAAAAACACGTA
>NW_027663908.1:77500-85000 GCF_964034855.1 Anser brachyrhynchus
CGGTGCCACTTTCTGCCATCAAAAAGTGCTCTCAGCGGAAGCCTTTGGGTACACCTGAACTCCCTGGGGGAGCCTTTACGCAACCCCACACTCAACAGGACTCTGCGTCTTCACTCTTTCCTAACAACCCTAAACATAACCCTAACCGGAACAAGAAGCTCAACCCGAGTTAGACCCGAAAAAACACGTACGGTGCCACTTTCTGCCATCAAAAAGTGCTCTCAGCGGAAGCCTTTGGGTACACGTGAACTCCCTGGGGGAGCCTTTACGCAACCCCACACTCAACAGGACTCTGCGTCTTCACTCTTTCCTAACAACCCTAAACATAACCCTAACCGCAACAAGAAGCTGAACCCGAGTTAGACCCGAAAAAACACGTACGGTGCCACTTTCTGCCATCAAAAAGTGCTCTCAGCGGAAGCCTTTGGGTACACCTGAACTCCCTGGGGGAGCCTTTACGCAACCCCACACTCAACAGGACTCTGCGTCTTCGCTCTTTCCTAACAACCCTAAACATAACCCTAACCGCAACAAGAAGCTGAACCCGAGTTAGACCCGAAAAAACACGTACGGTGCCACTTTCTGCCATCCAAAAGTGCTCTCAGCGGAAGCCTTTGGGTACACCTGAACTCCCTGGGGGAGCCTTTACGCAACCCCACACTCAACAGGACTCTGCGTCTTCACTCTTTCCTAACAACCCTAAACATAACCCTAACCGCAACAAGAAGCTGAACCCGAGTTAGACCCGAAAAAACACGTACGGTGCCACTTTCTGCCATCAAAAAGTGCTCTCAGCGGAAGCCTTTGGGTACACGTGAACTCCCTGGGGGAGCCTTTACGCAACCCCACACTCAACAGGACTCTGCGTCTTCGCTCTTTCCTAACAACCCTAAACATAACCCTAACCGCAACAAGAAGCTGAACCCGAGTTAGACCCGAAAAAACACGTACGGTGCCACTTTCTGCCATCAAAAAGTGCTCTCAGCGGAAGCCTTTGGGTACACCTGAACTCCCTGGGGGAGCCTTTACGCAACCCCACACTCAACAGGACTCTGCGTCTTCACTCTTTCCTAACAACCCTAAACATAACCCTAACCGCAACAAGAAGCTGAACCCGAGTTAGACCCGAAAAAACACGTACGGTGCCACTTTCTGCCATCAAAAAGTGCTCTCAGCGGAAGCCTTTGGGTACACCTGAACTCCCTGGGGGAGCCTTTACGCAACCCCACACTCAACAGGACTCTGCGTCTTCACTCTTTCCTAACAACCCTAAACATAACCCTAACCGCAACAAGAAGCTCAACCCGAGTTAGACCCGAAAAAACACGTACGGTGCCACTTTCTGCCATCAAAAAGTGCTCTCAGCGGAAGCCTTTGGGTACACCTGAACTCCCTGGGGGAGCCTTTACGCAACCCCACACTCAACAGGACTCTGCGTCTTCACTCTTTCCTAACAACCCTAAACATAACCCTAACCGCAACAAGAAGCTGAACCCGAGTTAGACCCGAAAAAACACGTACGGTGCCACTTTCTGCCATCAAAAAGTGCTCTCAGCGGAAGCCTTTGGGTACACCTGAACTCCCTGGGGGAGCCTTTACGCAACCCCACACTCAACAGGACTCTGCGTCTTCGCTCTTTCCTAACAACCCTAAACATAACCCTAACCGCAACAAGAAGCTGAACCCGAGTTAGACCCGAAAAAACACGTACGGTGCCACTTTCTGCCATCAAAAAGTGCTCTCAGCGGAAGCCTTTGGGTACACCTGAACTCCCTGGGGGAGCCTTTACGCAACCCCACACTCAACAGGACTCTGCGTCTTCACTCTTTCCTAACAACCCTAAACATAACCCTAACCGCAACAAGAAGCTCAACCCGAGTTAGACCCGAAAAAACACGTACGGTGCCACTTTCTGCCATCAAAAAGTGCTCTCAGCGGAAGCCTTTGGGTACACCTGAACTCCCTGGGGGAGCCTTTACGCAACCCCACACTCAACAGGACTCTGCGTCTTCACTCTTTCCTAACAACCCTAAACATAACCCTAACCGCAACAAGAAGCTGAACCCGAGTTAGACCCGAAAAAACACGTACGGTGCCACTTTCTGCCATCAAAAAGTGCTCTCAGCGGAAGCCTTTGGGTACACCTGAACTCCCTGGGGGAGCCTTTACGCAACCCCACACTCAACAGGACTCTGCGTCTTCACTCTTTCCTAACAACCCTAAACATAACCCTAACCGCAACAAGAAGCTGAACCCGAGTTAGACCCGAAAAAACACGTACGGTGCCACTTTCTGCCATCAAAAAGTGCTCTCAGCGGAAGCCTTTGGGTACACCTGAACTCCCTGGGGGAGCCTTTACGCAACCCCACACTCAACAGGACTCTGCGTCTTCACTCTTTCCTAACAACCCTAACATAACCCTAACCGCAACAAGAAGCTCAACCCGAGTTAGACCCGAAAAAACACGTACGGTGCCACTTTCTGCCATCAAAAAGTGCTCTCAGCGGAAGCCTTTGGGTACACCTGAACTCCCTGGGGGAGCCTTTACGCAACCCCACACTCAACAGGACTCTGCGTCTTCACTCTTTCCTAACAACCCTAAACATAACCCTAACCGCAACAAGAAGCTCAACCCGAGTTAGACCCGAAAAAACACGTACGGTGCCACTTCCTGCCATCAAAAAGTGCTCTCAGCGGAAGCCTTTGGGTACACCTGAACTCCCTGGGGGAGCCTTTACGCAACCCCACACTCAACAGGACTCTGAGTCTTCACTCTTTCCTAACAACCCTAAACATAACCCTAACCGCAACAAGAAGCTGAACCCGAGTTAGACCCGAAAAAACACGTACGGTGCCACTTTCTGCCATCAAAAAGTGCTCTCAGCGGAAGCCTTTGGGTACACCTGAACTCCCTGGGGGAGCCTTTACGCAACCCCACACTCAACAGGACTCTGCGTCTTCACTCTTTCCTAACAACCCTAAACATAACCCTAACCGCAACAAGAAGCTGAACCCGAGTTAGACCCGAAAAAACACGTACGGTGCCACTTTCTGCCATCCAAAAGTGCTCTCAGCGGAAGCCTTTGGGTACACCTGAACTCCCTGGGGGAGCCTTTACGCAACCCCACACTCAACAGGACTCTGCGTCTTCACTCTTTCCTAACAACCCTAAACATAACCCTAACCGCAACAAGAAGCTGAACCCGAGTTAGACCCGAAAAAACACGTACGGTGCCACTTTCTGCCATCCAAAAGTGCTCTCAGCGGAAGCCTTTGGGTACACCTGAACTCCCTGGGGGAGCCTTTACGCAACCCCACACTCAACAGGACTCTGCGTCTTCACTCTTTCCTAACAACCCTAAACATAACCCTAACCGCAACAAGAAGCTCAACCCGAGTTAGACCCGAAAAAACACGTACGGTGCCACTTTCTGCCATCAAAAAGTGCTCTCAGCGGAAGCCTTTGGGTACACCTGAACTCCCTGGGGGAGCCTTTACGCAACCCCACACTCAACAGGACTCTGCGTCTTCACTCTTTCCTAACAACCCTAAACATAACCCTAACCGCAACAAGAAGCTGAACCCGAGTTAGACCCGAAAAAACACGTACGGTGCCACTTTCTGCCATCCAAAAGTGCTCTCAGCGGAAGCCTTTGGGTACACCTGAACTCCCTGGGGGAGCCTTTACGCAACCCCACACTCAACAGGACTCTGCGTCTTCACTCTTTCCTAACAACCCTAAACATAACCCTAACCGCAACAAGAAGCTGAACCCGAGTTAGACCCGAAAAAACACGTACGGTGCCACTTTCTGCCATCCAAAAGTGCTCTCAGCGGAAGCCTTTGGGTACACCTGAACTCCCTGGGGGAGCCTTTACGCAACCCCACACTCAACAGGACTCTGCGTCTTCACTCTTTCCTAACAACCCTAAACATAACCCTAACCGCAACAAGAAGCTCAACCCGAGTTAGACCCGAAAAAACACGTACGGTGCCACTTTCTGCCATCAAAAAGTGCTCTCAGCGGAAGCCTTTGGGTACACCTGAACTCCCTGGGGGAGCCTTTACGCAACCCCACACTCAACAGGACTCTGCGTCTTCACTCTTTCCTAACAACCCTAAACATAACCCTAACCGCAACAAGAAGATCAACCCGAGTTAGACCCGAAAAAACACGTACGGTGCCACTTTCTGCCATCAAAAAGTGCTCTCAGCGGAAGCCTTTGGGTACACCTGAACTCCCTGGGGGAGCCTTTACGCAACCCCACACTCAACAGGACTCTGCGTCTTCACTCTTTCCTAACAACCCTAAACATAACCCTAACCGCAACAAGAAGCTCAACCCGAGTTAGACCCGAAAAAACACGTACGGTGCCACTTTCTGCCATCAAAAAGTGCTCTCAGCGGATGCCTTTGGGTACACCTGAACTCCCTGGGGGAGCCTTTACGCAACCCCACACTCAACAGGACTCTGCGTCTTCACTCTTTCCTAACAACCCTAAACATAACCCTAACCGCAACAAGAAGCTGAACCCGAGTTAGACCCGAAAAAACACGTACGGTGCCACTTTCTGCCATCAAAAAGTGCTCTCAGCGGAAGCCTTTGGGTACACCTGAACTCCCTGGGGGAGCCTTTACGCAACCCCACACTCAACAGGACTCTGCGTCTTCACTCTTTCCTAACAACCCTAAACATAACCCTAACCGCAACAAGAAGCTGAACCCGAGTTAGACCCGAAAAAACACGTACGGTGCCACTTTCTGCCATCAAAAAGTGCTCTCAGCGGAAGCCTTTGGGTACACCTGAACTCCCTGGGGGAGCCTTTACGCAACCCCGCACTCAACAGGACTCTGCGTCTTCACTCTTTCCTAACAACCCTAAACATAACCCTAACCGCAACAAGAAGCTGAACCCGAGTTAGACCCGAAAAAACACGTACGGTGCCACTTTCTGCCATCAAAAAGTGCTCTCAGCGGAAGCCTTTGGGTACACCTGAACTCCCTGGGGGAGCCTTTACGCAACCCCACACTCAACAGGACTCTGCGTCTTCACTCTTTCCTAACTACCCTAAACATAACCCTAACCGCAACAAGAAGCTCAACCCGAGTTAGACCCGAAAAAACACGTACGGTGCCACTTTCTGCCATCAAAAAGTGCTCTCAGCGGAAGCCTTTGGGTACACCTGAACTCCCTGGGGGAGCCTTTACGCAACCCCACACTCAACAGGACTCTGCGTCTTCACTTTTTCCTAACAACCCTAAACATAACCCTAACCGCAACAAGAAGCTGAACCCGAGTTAGACCCGAAAAAACACGTACGGTGCCACTTTCTGCCATCAAAAAGTGCTCTCAGCGGAAGCCTTTGGGTACACCTGAACTCCCTGGGGGAGCCTTTACGCAACCCCGCACTCAACAGGACTCTGCGTCTTCACTCTTTCCTAACAACCCTAAACATAACCCTAACCGCAACAAGAAGCTGAACCCGAGTTAGACCCGAAAAAACACGTACGGTGCCACTTTCTGCCATCAAAAAGTGCTCTCAGCGGAAGCCTTTGGGTACACCTGAACTCCCTGGGGGAGCCTTTACGCAACCCCACACTCAACAGGACTCTGCGTCTTCACTCTTTCCTAACTACCCTAAACATAACCCTAACCGCAACAAGAAGCTCAACCCGAGTTAGACCCGAAAAAACACGTACGGTGCCACTTTCTGCCATCAAAAAGTGCTCTCAGCGGAAGCCTTTGGGTACACCTGAACTCCCTGGGGGAGCCTTTACGCAACCCCACACTCAACAGGACTCTGCGTCTTCACTTTTTCCTAACAACCCTAAACATAACCCTAACCGCAACAAGAAGCTGAACCCGAGTTAGACCCGAAAAAACACGTACGGTGCCACTTTCTGCCATCAAAAAGTGCTCTCAGCGGAAGCCTTTGGGTACACCTGAACTCCCTGGGGGAGCCTTTACACAACCCCACACTCAACAGGACTCTGCGTCTTCACTCTTTCCTAACAACCCTAAACATAACCCTAACCGCAACAAGAAGCTCAACCCGAGTTAGACCCGAAAAAACACGTACGGTGCCACTTTCTGCCATCAAAAAGTGCTCTCAGCGGAAGCCTTTGGGTACACCTGAACTCCCTGGGGGAGCCTTTACGCAACCCCACACTCAACAGGACTCTGCGTCTTCACTCTTTCCTAACAACCCTAAACATAACCCTAACCGCAACAAGAAGCTCAACCCGAGTTAGACCCGAAAAAACACGTACGGTGCCACTTTCTGCCATCAAAAAGTGCTCTCAGCGGAAGCCTTTGGGAACACCTGAACTCCCTTGGGGAGCCTTTACACAACCCCACACTCAACAGGACTCTGCGTCTTCACTCTTTCCTAACAACCCTAAACATAAGCCTAACCGGAACAAGAAGCTCAACCCGAGTTAGACCCGAAAAAACACGTACGGTGCCACTTTCTGCCATCCAAAAGTGCTCTCAGCGGAAGCCTTTGGGTACACCTGAACTCCCTGGGGGAGCCTTTACGCAACCCCACACTCAACAGGACTCTGCGTCTTCACTCTTTCCTAACAACCCTAAACATAACCCTAACCGCAACAAGAAGCTGAACCCGAGTTAGACCCGAAAAAACACGTACGGTGCCACTTTCTGCCATCAAAAAGTGCTCTCAGCGGAAGCCTTTGGGTACACCTGAACTCCCTGGGGGAGCCTTTACGCAACCCCACACTCAACAGGACTCTGCGTCTTCACTCTTTCCTAACAACCCTAAACATAACCCTAACCGCAACAAGAAGCTGAACCCGAGTTAGACCCGAAAAAACACGTACGGTGCCACTTTCTGCCATCAAAAAGTGCTCTCAGCGGAAGCCTTTGGGTACACCTGAACTCCCTGGGGGAGCCTTTACGCAACCCCACACTCAACAGGACTCTGCGTCTTCACTCTTTCCTAACAACCCTAAACATAAGCCTAACCGCAACAAGAAGCTCAACCCGAGTTAGACCCGAAAAAACACGTACGGTGCCACTTTCTGCCATCAAAAAGTGCTCTCAGCGGAAGCCTTTGGGTACACCTGAACTCCCTGGGGGAGCCTTTACGCAACCCCACACTCAACAGGACTCTGCGTCTTCACTCTTTCCTAACAACCCTAAACATAACCCTAACCGCAACAAGAAGCTGAACCCGAGTTAGACCCGAAAAAACACGTACGGTGCCACTTTCTGCCATCAAAAAGTGCTCTCAGCGGAAGCCTTTGGGTACACCTGAACTCCCTGGGGGAGCCTTTACGCAACCCCACACTCAACAGGACTCTGCGTCTTCACTCTTTCCTAACAACCCTAAACATAACCCTAACCGCAACAAGAAGCTGAACCCGAGTTAGACCCGAAAAAACACGTACGGTGCCACTTTCTGCCATCAAAAAGTGCTCTCAGCGGAAGCCTTTGGGTACACCTGAACTCCCTGGGGGAGCCTTTACGCAACCCCGCAC
>NW_027663908.1:90000-100000 GCF_964034855.1 Anser brachyrhynchus
ACAAGAAGCTCAACCCGAGTTAGACCCGAAAAAACACGTACGGTGCCACTTTCTGCCATCAAAAAGTGCTCTCAGCGGAAGCCTTTGGGTACACCTGAACTCCCTGGGGGAGCCTTTACGCAACCCCACACTCAACAGGACTCTGCGTCTTCACTCTTTCCTAACAACCCTAAACATAACCCTAACCGCAACAAGAAGCTGAACCCGAGTTAGACCCGAAAAAACACGTACGGTGCCACTTTCTGCCATCCAAAAGTGCTCTCAGCGGAAGCCTTTGGGTACACCTGAACTCCCTGGGGGAGCCTTTACGCAACCCCACACTCAACAGGACTCTGCGTCTTCGCTCTTTCCTAACAACCCTAAACATAACCCTAACCGCAACAAGAAGCTGAACCCGAGTTAGACCCGAAAAAACACGTACGGTGCCACTTTCTGCCATCAAAAAGTGCTCTCAGCGGAAGCCTTTGGGTACACCTGAACTCCCTGGGGGAGCCTTTACGCAACCCCACACTCAACAGGACTCTGCGTCTTCACTCTTTCCTAACAACCCTAAACATAACCCTAACCGCAACAAGAAGCTCAACCCGAGTTAGACCCGAAAAAACACGTACGGTGCCACTTTCTGCCATCAAAAAGTGCTCTCAGCGGAAGCCTTTGGGTACACCTGAACTCCCTGGGGGAGCCTTTACGCAACCCCACACTCAACAGGACTCTGCGTCTTCGCTCTTTCCTAACAACCCTAAACATAACCCTAACCGCAACAAGAAGCTGAACCCGAGTTAGACCCGAAAAAACACGTACGGTGCCACTTTCTGCCATCCAAAAGTGCTCTCAGCGGAAGCCTTTGGGTACACCTGAACTCCCTGGGGGAGCCTTTACGCAACCCCACACTCAACAGGACTCTGCGTCTTCACTCTTTCCTAACAACCCTAAACATAACCCTAACCGCAACAAGAAGCTGAACCCGAGTTAGACCCGAAAAAACACGTACGGTGCCACTTTCTGCCATCCAAAAGTGCTCTCAGCGGAAGCCTTTGGGTACACCTGAACTCCCTGGGGGAGCCTTTACGCAACCCCACACTCAACAGGACTCTGCGTCTTCACTCTTTCCTAACAACCCTAAACATAACCCTAACCGCAACAAGAAGCTCAACCCGAGTTAGACCCGAAAAAACACGTACGGTGCCACTTTCTGCCATCAAAAAGTGCTCTCAGCGGAAGCCTTTGGGTACACCTGAACTCCCTGGGGGAGCCTTTACGCAACCCCACACTCAACAGGACTCTGCGTCTTCACTCTTTCCTAACAACCCTAAACATAACCCTAACCGCAACAAGAAGCTGAACCCGAGTTAGACCCGAAAAAACACGTACGGTGCCACTTTCTGCCATCAAAAAGTGCTCTCAGCGGAAGCCTTTGGGTACACCTGAACTCCCTGGGGGAGCCTTTACGCAACCCCACACTCAACAGGACTCTGCGTCTTCACTCTTTCCTAACAACCCTAAACATAACCCTAACCGCAACAAGAAGCTGAACCCGAGTTAGACCCGAAAAAACACGTACGGTGCCACTTTCTGCCATCAAAAGTGCTCTCAGCGGAAGCCTTTGGGTACACCTGAACTCCCTGGGGGAGCCTTTACGCAACCCCACACTCAACAGGACTCTGCGTCTTCGCTCTTTCCTAACAACCCTAAACATAACCCTAACCGCAACAAGAAGCTGAACCCGAGTTAGACCCGAAAAAACACGTACGGTGCCACTTTCTGCCATCAAAAAGTGCTCTCAGCGGAAGCCTTTGGGTACACCTGAACTCCCTGGGGGAGCCTTTACGCAACCCCACACTCAACAGGACTCTGCGTCTTCACTCTTTCCTAACAACCCTAAACATAACCCTAACCGCAACAAGAAGCTGAACCCGAGTTAGACCCGAAAAAACACGTACGGTGCCACTTTCTGCCATCAAAAAGTGCTCTCAGCGGAAGCCTTTGGGTACACCTGAACTCCCTGGGGGAGCCTTTACGCAACCCCACACTCAACAGGACTCTGCGTCTTCACTCTTTCCTAACAACCCTAAACATAACCCTAACCGCAACAAGAAGCTGAACCCGAGTTAGACCCGAAAAAACACGTACGGTGCCACTTTCTGCCATCAAAAAGTGCTCTCAGCGGAAGCCTTTGGGTACACCTGAACTCCCTGGGGGAGCCTTTACGCAACCCCACACTCAACAGGACTCTGCGTCTTCACTCTTTCCTAACAACCCTAAACATAACCCTAACCGCAACAAGAAGCTGAACCCGAGTTAGACCCGAAAAAACACGTACGGTGCCACTTTCTGCCATCAAAAAGTGCTCTCAGCGGAAGCCTTTGGGTACACCTGAACTCCCTGGGGGAGCCTTTACGCAACCCCACACTCAACAGGACTCTGCGTCTTCACTCTTTCCTAACAACCCTAAACATAACCCTAACCGCAACAAGAAGCTGAACCCGAGTTAGACCCGAAAAAACACGTACGGTGCCACTTTCTGCCATCAAAAAGTGCTCTCAGCGGAAGCCTTTGGGTACACCTGAACTCCCTGGGGGAGCCTTTACGCAACCCCACACTCAACAGGACTCTGCGTCTTCACTCTTTCCTAACAACCCTAAACATAACCCTAACCGCAACAAGAAGCTGAACCCGAGTTAGACCCGAAAAAACACGTACGGTGCCACTTTCTGCCATCAAAAAGTGCTCTCAGCGGAAGCCTTTGGGTACACCTGAACTCCCTGGGGGAGCCTTTACGCAACCCCACACTCAACAGGACTCTGCGTCTTCACTCTTTCCTAACAACCCTAAACATAACCCTAACCGCAACAAGAAGCTGAACCCGAGTTAGACCCGAAAAAACACGTACGGTGCCACTTTCTGCCATCAAAAAGTGCTCTCAGCGGAAGCCTTTGGGTACACCTGAACTCCCTGGGGGAGCCTTTACGCAACCCCACACTCAACAGGACTCTGCGTCTTCACTCTTTCCTAACAACCCTAAACATAACCCTAACCGCAACAAGAAGCTGAACCCGAGTTAGACCCGAAAAAACACGTACGGTGCCACTTTCTGCCATCAAAAAGTGCTCTCAGCGGAAGCCTTTGGGTACACCTGAACTCCCTGGGGAGCCTTTACGCAACCCCACACTCAACAGGACTCTGCGTCTTCACTCTTTCCTAACAACCCTAAACATAACCCTAACCGCAACAAGAAGCTGAACCCGAGTTAGACCCGAAAAAACACGTACGGTGCCACTTTCTGCCATCCAAAAGTGCTCTCAGCGGAAGCCTTTGGGTACACCTGAACTCCCTGGGGGAGCCTTTACGCAACCCCACACTCAACAGGACTCTGCGTCTTCACTCTTTCCTAACAACCCTAAACATAACCCTAACCGCAACAAGAAGCTGAACCCGAGTTAGACCCGAAAAAACACGTACGGTGCCACTTTCTGCCATCCAAAAGTGCTCTCAGCGGAAGCCTTTGGGTACACCTGAACTCCCTGGGGGAGCCTTTACGCAACCCCACACTCAACAGGACTCTGCGTCTTCACTCTTTCCTAACAACCCTAAACATAACCCTAACCGCAACAAGAAGCTGAACCCGAGTTAGACCCGAAAAAACACGTACGGTGCCACTTTCTGCCATCAAAAAGTGCTCTCAGCGGAAGCCTTTGGGTACACCTGAACTCCCTGGGGGAGCCTTTACGCAACCCCACACTCAACAGGACTCTGCGTCTTCGCTCTTTCCTAACAACCCTAAACATAACCCTAACCGCAACAAGAAGCTGAACCCGAGTTAGACCCGAAAAAACACGTACGGTGCCACTTTCTGCCATCAAAAAGTGCTCTCAGCGGAAGCCTTTGGGTACACCTGAACTCCCTGGGGGAGCCTTTACGCAACCCCACACTCAACAGGACTCTGCGTCTTCACTCTTTCCTAACAACCCTAAACATAACCCTAACCGCAACAAGAAGCTGAACCCGAGTTAGACCCGAAAAAACACGTACGGTGCCACTTTCTGCCATCAAAAAGTGCTCTCAGCGGAAGCCTTTGGGTACACGTGAACTCCCTGGGGGAGCCTTTACGCAACCCCACACTCAACAGGACTCTGCGTCTTCACTCTTTCCTAACAACCCTAAACATAACCCTAACCGCAACAAGAAGCTGAACCCGAGTTAGACCCGAAAAAACACGTACGGTGCCACTTTCTGCCATCAAAAAGTGCTCTCAGCGGAAGCCTTTGGGTACACCTGAACTCCCTGGGGGAGCCTTTACGCAACCCCACACTCAACAGGACTCTGCGTCTTCACTCTTTCCTAACAACCCTAAACATAACCCTAACCGCAACAAGAAGCTGAACCCGAGTTAGACCCGAAAAAACACGTACGGTGCCACTTTCTGCCATCCAAAAGTGCTCTCAGCGGAAGCCTTTGGGTACACCTGAACTCCCTGGGGGAGCCTTTACGCAACCCCACACTCAACAGGACTCTGCGTCTTCACTCTTTCCTAACAACCCTAAACATAACCCTAACCGCAACAAGAAGCTGAACCCGAGTTAGACCCGAAAAAACACGTACGGTGCCACTTTCTGCCATCAAAAAGTGCTCTCAGCGGAAGCCTTTGGGTACACCTGAACTCCCTGGGGGAGCCTTTACGCAACCCCACACTCAACAGGACTCTGCGTCTTCACTCTTTCCTAACAACCCTAAACATAACCCTAACCGCAACAAGAAGCTGAACCCGAGTTAGACCCGAAAAAACACGTACGATGCCACTTTCTGCCATCAAAAAGTGCTCTCAGCGGAAGCCTTTGGGTACACCTGAACTCCCTGGGGGAGCCTTTACGCAACCGCACACTCAACAGGACTCTGCGTCTTCACTCTTTCCTAACAACCCTAAACATAACCCTAACCGCAACAAGAAGCTGAACCCGAGTTAGACCCGAAAAAACACGTACGGTGCCACTTTCTGCCATCAAAAAGTGCTCTCAGCAGAAGCCTTTGGGTACACCTGAACTCCCTGGGGGAGCCTTTACGCAACCCCACACTCAACAGGACTCTGCGTCTTCACTCTTTCCTAACAACCCTAAACATAACCCTAACCGCAACAAGAAGCTCAACCCGAGTTAGACCCGAAAAAACACGTACGGTGCCACTTTCTGCCATCAAAAAGTGCTCTCAGCGGAAGCCTTTGGGTACACCTGAACTCCCTGGGGGAGCCTTTACGCAACCCCGCACTCAACAGGACTCTGCGTCTTCACTCTTTCCTAACAACCCTAAACATAACCCTAACCGCAACAAGAAGCTGAACCCGAGTTAGACCCGAAAAAACACGTACGGTGCCACTTTCTGCCATCCAAAAGTGCTCTCAGCGGAAGCCTTTGGGTACACCTGAACTCCCTGGGGGAGCCTTTACGCAACCCCACACTCAACAGGACTCTGCGTCTTCACTCTTTCCTAACAACCCTAAACATAACCCTAACCGCAACAAGAAGCTGAACCCGAGTTAGACCCGAAAAAACACGTACGGTGCCACTTTCTGCCATCAAAAAGTGCTCTCAGCGGAAGCCTTTGGGTACACCTGAACTCCCTGGGGGAGCCTTTACGCAACCCCACACTCAACAGGACTCTGCGTCTTCGCTCTTTCCTAACAACCCTAAACATAACCCTAACCGCAACAAGAAGCTGAACCCGAGTTAGACCCGAAATAACACGTACGGTGCCACTTTCTGCCATCAAAAAGTGCTCTCAGCGGAAGCCTTTGGGTACACCTGAACTCCCTGGGGGAGCCTTTACGCAACCCCACACTCAACAGGACTCTGCGTCTTCACTCTTTCCTAACAACCCTAAACATAACCCTAACCGCAACAAGAAGCTGAACCCGAGTTAGAGCCGAAAAAACACGTACGGTGCCACTTTCTGCCATCAAAAAGTGCTCTCAGCGGAAGCCTTTGGGTACACGTGAACTCCCTGGGGGAGCCTTTACGCAACCCCACACTCAACAGGACTCTGCGTCTTCACTCTTTCCTAACAACCCTAAACATAACCCTAACCGCAACAAGAAGCTGAACCCGAGTTAGACCCGAAAAAACACGTACGGTGCCACTTTCTGCCATCAAAAAGTGCTCTCAGCGGAAGCCTTTGGGTACACCTGAACTCCCTGGGGGAGCCTTTACGCAACCCCACACTCAACAGGACTCTGCGTCTTCACTCTTTCCTAACAACCCTAAACATAACCCTAACCGCAACAAGAAGCTGAACCCGAGTTAGACCCGAAAAAACACGTACGGTGCCACTTTCTGCCATCAAAAAGTGCTCTCAGCGGAAGCCTTTGGGTACACCTGAACTCCCTGGGGGAGCCTTTACGCAACCCCACACTCAACAGGACTCTGCGTCTTCACTCTTTCCTAACAACCCTAAACATAACCCTAACCGCAACAAGAAGCTGAACCCGAGTTAGACCCGAAAAAACACGTACGGTGCCACTTTCTGCCATCAAAAAGTGCTCTCAGCGGAAGCCTTTGGGTACACCTGAACTCCCTGGGGGAGCCTTTACGCAACCCCACACTCAACAGGACTCTGCGTCTTCGCTCTTTCCTAACAACCCTAAACATAACCCTAACCGCAACAAGAAGCTGAACCCGAGTTAGACCCGAAATAACACGTACGGTGCCACTTTCTGCCATCAAAAAGTGCTCTCAGCGGAAGCCTTTGGGTACACCTGAACTCCCTGGGGGAGCCTTTACGCAACCCCACACTCAACAGGACTCTGCGTCTTCACTCTTTCCTAACAACCCTAAACATAACCCTAACCGCAACAAGAAGCTGAACCCGAGTTAGAGCCGAAAAAACACGTACGGTGCCACTTTCTGCCATCAAAAAGTGCTCTCAGCGGAAGCCTTTGGGTACACGTGAACTCCCTGGGGGAGCCTTTACGCAACCCCACACTCAACAGGACTCTGCGTCTTCACTCTTTCCTAACAACCCTAAACATAACCCTAACCGCAACAAGAAGCTGAACCCGAGTTAGACCCGAAAAAACACGTACGGTGCCACTTTCTGCCATCAAAAAGTGCTCTCAGCGGAAGCCTTTGGGTACACCTGAACTCCCTGGGGGAGCCTTTACGCAACCCCACACTCAACAGGACTCTGCGTCTTCACTCTTTCCTAACAACCCTAAACATAACCCTAACCGCAACAAGAAGCTGAACCCGAGTTAGACCCGAAAAAACACGTACGGTGCCACTTTCTGCCATCAAAAAGTGCTCTCAGCGGAAGCCTTTGGGTACACCTGAACTCCCTGGGGGAGCCTTTACGCAACCCCACACTCAACAGGACTCTGCGTCTTCACTCTTTCCTAACAACCCTAAACATAACCCTAACCGCAACAAGAAGCTGAACCCGAGTTAGACCCGAAAAAACACGTACGGTGCCACTTTCTGCCATCAAAAAGTGCTCTCAGCGGAAGCCTTTGGGTACACCTGAACTCCCTGGGGGAGCCTTTACGCAACCCCACACTCAACAGGACTCTGCGTCTTCGCTCTTTCCTAACAACCCTAAACATAACCCTAACCGCAACAAGAAGCTGAACCCGAGTTAGACCCGAAAAAACACGTACGGTGCCACTTTCTGCCATCAAAAAGTGCTCTCAGCGGAAGCCTTTGGGTACACCTGAACTCCCTGGGGGAGCCTTTACGCAACCCCACACTCAACAGGACTCTGCGTCTTCACTCTTTCCTAACAACCCTAAACATAACCCTAACCGCAACAAGAAGCTGAACCCGAGTTAGACCCGAAAAAACACGTACGATGCCACTTTCTGCCATCAAAAAGTGCTCTCAGCGGAAGCCTTTGGGTACACCTGAACTCCCTGGGGGAGCCTTTACGCAACCGCACACTCAACAGGACTCTGCGTCTTCACTCTTTCCTAACAACCCTAAACATAACCCTAACCGCAACAAGAAGCTGAACCCGAGTTAGACCCGAAAAAACACGTACGGTGCCACTTTCTGCCATCCAAAAGTGCTCTCAGCGGAAGCCTTTGGGTACACCTGAACTCCCTGGGGGAGCCTTTACGCAACCCCACACTCAACAGGACTCTGCGTCTTCACTCTTTCCTAACAACCCTAAACATAACCCTAACCGCAACAAGAAGCTGAACCCGAGTTAGACCCGAAAAAACACGTACGGTGCCACTTTCTGCCATCAAAAAGTGCTCTCAGCGGAAGCCTTTGGGTACACGTGAACTCCCTGGGGGAGCCTTTACGCAACCCCGCACTCAACAGGACTCTGCGTCTTCACTCTTTCCTAACAACCCTAAACATAACCCTAACCGCAACAAGAAGCTGAACCCGAGTTAGACCCGAAAAAACACGTACGGTGCCACTTTCTGCCATCCAAAAGTGCTCTCAGCGGAAGCCTTTGGGTACACCTGAACTCCCTGGGGGAGCCTTTACGCAACCCCACACTCAACAGGACTCTGCGTCTTCACTCTTTCCTAACAACCCTAAACATAACCCTAACCGCAACAAGAAGCTGAACCCGAGTTAGACCCGAAAAAACACGTACGGTGCCACTTTCTGCCATCAAAAAGTGCTCTCAGCGGAAGCCTTTGGGTACACCTGAACTCCCTGGGGGAGCCTTTACGCAACCCCACACTCAACAGGACTCTGCGTCTTCACTCTTTCCTAACAACCCTAAACATAACCCTAACCGCAACAAGAAGCTGAACCCGAGTTAGACCCGAAAAAACACGTACGGTGCCACTTTCTGCCATCAAAAAGTGCTCTCAGCGGAAGCCTTTGGGTACACCTGAACTCCCTGGGGGAGCCTTTACGCAACCCCACACTCAACAGGACTCTGCGTCTTCACTCTTTCCTAACAACCCTAAACATAACCCTAACCGCAACAAGAAGCTCAACCCAAGTTAGACCCGAAAAAACACGTACGGTGCCACTTTCTGCCATCAAAAAGTGCTCTCAGCGGAAGCCTTTGGGTACACCTGAACTCCCTGGGGGAGCCTTTACGCAACCCCACACTCAACAGGACTCTGCGTCTTCACTCTTTCCTAACAACCCTAAACATAACCCTAACCGCAACAAGAAGCTGAACCCGAGTTAGACCCGAAAAAACACGTACGGTGCCACTTTCTGCCATCAAAAAGTGCTCTCAGCGGAAGCCTTTGGGTACACCTGAACTCCCTGGGGGAGCCTTTACGCAACCCCACACTCAACAGGACTCTGCGTCTTCACTCTTTCCTAACAACCCTAAACATAACCCTAACCGCAACAAGAAGCTGAACCCGAGTTAGACCCGAAAAAACACGTACGGTGCCACTTTCTGCCATCAAAAAGTGCTCTCAGCGGAAGCCTTTGGGTACACCTGAACTCCCTGGGGGAGCCTTTACGCAACCCCACACTCAACAGGACTCTGCGTCTTCACTCTTTCCTAACAACCCTAAACATAACCCTAACCGCAACAAGAAGCTGAACCCGAGTTAGACCCGAAAAAACACGTACGGTGCCACTTTCTGCCATCAAAAAGTGCTCTCAGCGGAAGCCTTTGGGTACACCTGAACTCCCTGGGGGAGCCTTTACGCAACCCCACACTCAACAGGACTCTGCGTCTTCACTCTTTCCTAACAACCCTAAACATAACCCTAACCGCAACAAGAAGCTCAACCCGAGTTAGACCCGAAAAAACACGTACGGTGCCACTTTCTGCCATCAAAAAGTGCTCTCAGCGGAAGCCTTTGGGAACACCTGAACTCCCTGGGGGAGCCTTTACACAACCCCACACTCAACAGGACTCTGCGTCTTCACTCTTTCCTAACAACCCTAAACATAAGCCTAACCGGAACAAGAAGCTCAACCCGAGTTAGACCCGAAAAAACACGTACGGTGCCACTTTCTGCCATCAAAAAGTGCTCTCAGCGGAAGCCTTTGGGTACACCTGAACTCCCTGGGGGAGCCTTTACGCA
>NW_027663908.1:107500-122500 GCF_964034855.1 Anser brachyrhynchus
AAGCTGAACCCGAGTTAGACCCGAAAAAACACGTACGGTGCCACTTTCTGCCATCAAAAAGTGCTCTCAGCGGAAGCCTTTGGGTACACCTGAACTCCCTGGGGGAGCCTTTACGCAACCCCACACTCAACAGGACTCTGCGTCTTCGCTCTTTCCTAACAACCCTAAACATAACCCTAACCGCAACAAGAAGCTGAACCCGAGTTAGACCCGAAAAAACACGTACGGTGCCACTTTCTGCCATCCAAAAGTGCTCTCAGCGGAAGCCTTTGGGTACACGTGAACTCCCTGGGGGAGCCTTTACGCAACCGCACAGTCAACAGGACTCTGCGTCTTCACTCTTTCCTAACAACCCTAAACATAACCCTAACCGCAACAAGAAGCTGAACCCGAGTTAGACCCGAAAAAACACGTACGGTGCCACTTTCTGCCATCAAAAAGTGCTCTCAGCGGAAGCCTTTGGGTACACCTGAACTCCCTGGGGGAGCCTTTACGCAACCTCACACTCAACAGGACTCTGCGTCTTCACTCTTTCCTAACAACCCTAAACATAACCCTAACCGCAACAAGAAGCTGAACCCGAGTTAGACCCGAAAAAACACGTACGGTGCCACTTTCTGCCATCAAAAAGTGCTCTCAGCGGAAGCCTTTGGGTACACCTGAACTCCCTGGGGGAGCCTTTACGCAACCCCACACTCAACAGGACTCTGCGTCTTCACTCTTTCCTAACAACCCTAAACATAACCCTAACCGCAACAAGAAGCTGAACCCGAGTTAGACCCGAAAAAACACGTACGGTGCCACTTTCTGCCATCAAAAAGTGCTCTCAGCGGAAGCCTTTGGGTACACCTGAACTCCCTGGGGGAGCCTTTACGCAACCCCACACTCAACAGGACTCTGCGTCTTCACTCTTTCCTAACAACCCTAAACATAACCCTAACAGGAACAAGAAGCTCAACCCGAGTTAGACCCGAAAAAACACGTACGGTGCATCTTTCTGCCATCAAAAAGTGCTCTCAGCGGAAGCCTTTGGGTACACCTGAACTCCCTGGGGGAGCCTTTACACAACCCCACACTCAACAGGACTCTGCGTCTTCACTCTTTCCTAACAACCCTAAACATAACCCTAACCGCAACAAGAAGCTGAACCCGAGTTAGACCCGAAAAAACACGTACGGTGCCACTTTCTGCCATCAAAAAGTGCTCTCAGCGGAAGCCTTTGGGTACACCTGAACTCCCTGGGGGAGCCTTTACGCAACCCCACACTCAACAGGACTCTGCGTCTTCACTCTTTCCTAACAACCCTAAACATAACCCTAACCGCAACAAGAAGCTGAACCCGAGTTAGACCCGAAAAAACACGTACGGTGCCACTTTCTGCCATCAAAAAGTGCTCTCAGCGGAAGCCTTTGGGTACACGTGAACTCCCTGGGGGAGCCTTTACGCAACCCCACACTCAACAGGACTCTGCGTCTTCACTCTTTCCTAACAACCCTAAACATAACCCTAACCGCAACAAGAAGCTGAACCCGAGTTAGACCCGAAAAAACACGTACGGTGCCACTTTCTGCCATCAAAAAGTGCTCTCAGCGGAAGCCTTTGGGTACACGTGAACTCCCTGGGGGAGCCTTTACGCAACCCCACACTCAACAGGACTCTGCGTCTTCACTCTTTCCTAACAACCCTAAACATAACCCTAACCGCAACAAGAAGCTGAACCCGAGTTAGACCCGAAAAAACACGTACGGTGCCACTTTCTGCCATCAAAAAGTGCTCTCAGCGGAAGCCTTTGGGTACACCTGAACTCCCTGGGGGAGCCTTTACGCAACCCCACACTCAACAGGACTCTGCGTCTTCACTCTTTCCTAACAACCCTAAACATAACCCTAACCGCAACAAGAAGCTCAACCCGAGTTAGACCCGAAAAAACACGTACGGTGCCACTTTCTGTCATCAAAAAGTGCTCTCAGCGGAAGCCTTTGGGTACACCTGAACTCCCTGGGGGAGCCTTTACGCAACCCCACACTCAACAGGACTCTGCGTCTTCACTCTTTCCTAACAACCCTAAACATAACCCTAACCGCAACAAGAAGCTGAACCCGAGTTAGACCCGAAAAAACACGTACGGTGCCACTTTCTGCCATCCAAAAGTGCTCTCAGCGGAAGCCTTTGGGTACACCTGAACTCCCTGGGGGAGCCTTTACGCAACCCCACACTCAACAGGACTCTGCGTCTTCACTCTTTCCTAACAACCCTAAACATAACCCTAACCGCAACAAGAAGCTGAACCCGAGTTAGACCCGAAAAAACACGTACGGTGCCACTTTCTGCCATCAAAAAGTGCTCTCAGCGGAAGCCTTTGGGTACACGTGAACTCCCTGGGGGAGCCTTTACCCAACCCCACACTCAACAGGACTCTGCGTCTTCACTCTTTCCTAACAACCCTAAACATAACCCTAACCGCAACAAGAAGCTGAACCCGAGTTAGACCCGAAAAAACACGTACGGTGCCACTTTCTGCCATCAAAAAGTGCTCTCAGCGGAAGCCTTTGGGTACACCTGAACTCCCTGGGGGAGCCTTTACGCAACCCCACACTCAACAGGACTCTGCGTCTTCACTCTTTCCTAACAACCCTAAACATAACCCTAACCGCAACAAGAAGCTGAACCCGAGTTAGACCCGAAAAAACACGTACGGTGCCACTTTCTGCCATCAAAAAGTGCTCTCAGCGGAAGCCTTTGGGTACACCTGAACTCCCTGGCGGAGCCTTTACGCAACCCCACACTCAACAGGACTCTGCGTCTTCACTCTTTCCTAACAACCCTAAACATAACCCTAACCGCAACAAGAAGCTGAACCCGAGTTAGACCCGAAAAAACACGTACGGTGCCACTTTCTGCCATCAAAAAGTGCTCTCAGCGGAAGCCTTTGGGTACACCTGAACTCCCTGGGGGAGCCTTTACGCAACCCCACACTCAACAGGACTCTGCGTCTTCACTCTTTCCTAACAACCCTAAACATAACCCTAACCGCAACAAGAAGCTGAACCCGAGTTAGACCCGAAAAAACACGTACGGTGCCACTTTCTGCCATCAAAAAGTGCTCTCAGCGGAAGCCTTTGGGTACACCTGAACTCCCTGGGGGAGCCTTTACGCAACCCCACACTCAACAGGACTCTGCGTCTTCACTCTTTCCTAACAACCCTAAACATAACCCTAACCGCAACAAGAAGCTGAACCCGAGTTAGACCCGAAAAAACACGTACGGTGCCACTTTCTGCCATCCAAAAGTGCTCTCAGCGGAAGCCTTTGGGTACACCTGAACTCCCTGGGGGAGCCTTTACGCAACCCCACACTCAACAGGACTCTGCGTCTTCGCTCTTTCCTAACAACCCTAAACATAACCCTAACCGCAACAAGAAGCTGAACCCGAGTTAGACCCGAAAAAACACGTACGATGCCACTTTCTGCCATCAAAAAGTGCTCTCAGCGGAAGCCTTTGGGTACACCTGAACTCCCTGGGGGAGCCTTTACGCAACCCCACACTCAACAGGACTCTGCGTCTTCACTCTTTCCTAACAACCCTAAACATAACCCTAACCGCAACAAGAAGCTGAACCCGAGTTAGACCCGAAAAAACACGTACGGTGCCACTTTCTGCCATCAAAAAGTGCTCTCAGCGGAAGCCTTTGGGTACACCTGAACTCCCTGGGGGAGCCTTTACGCAACCCCGCACTCAACAGGACTCTGCGTCTTCACTCTTTCCTAACAACCCTAAACATAACCCTAACCGCAACAAGAAGCTGAACCCGAGTTAGACCCGAAAAAACACGTACGGTGCCACTTTCTGCCATCCAAAAGTGCTCTCAGCGGAAGCCTTTGGGTACACCTGAACTCCCTGGCGGAGCCTTTACGCAACCCCACACTCAACAGGACTCTGCGTCTTCACTCTTTCCTAACAACCCTAAACATAACCCTAACCGCAACAAGAAGCTGAACCCGAGTTAGACCCGAAAAAACACGTACGGTGCCACTTTCTGCCATCAAAAAGTGCTCTCAGCGGAAGCCTTTGGGTACACCTGAACTCCCTGGGGGAGCCTTTACGCAACCCCACACTCAACAGGACTCTGCGTCTTCACTCTTTCCTAACAACCCTAAACATAACCCTAACCGCAACAAGAAGCTGAACCCGAGTTAGACCCGAAAAAACACGTACGGTGCCACTTTCTGCCATCAAAAAGTGCTCTCAGCGGAAGCCTTTGGGTACACCTGAACTCCCTGGGGGAGCCTTTACGCAACCCCACACTCAACAGGACTCTGCGTCTTCACTCTTTCCTAACAACCCTAAACATAACCCTAACCGCAACAAGAAGCTGAACCCGAGTTAGACCCGAAAAAACACGTACGGTGCCACTTTCTGCCATCAAAAAGTGCTCTCAGCGGAAGCCTTTGGGTACACCTGAACTCCCTGGGGGAGCCTTTACACAACCCCACACTCAACAGGACTCTGCGTCTTCACTCTTTCCTAACAACCCTAAACATAACCCTAACCGCAACAAGAAGCTGAACCCGAGTTAGACCCGAAAAAACACGTACGGTGCCACTTTCTGCCATCAAAAAGTGCTCTCAGCGGAAGCCTTTGGGTACACCTGAACTCCCTGGGGGAGCCTTTACGCAACCCCACACTCAACAGGACTCTGCGTCTTCACTCTTTCCTAACAACCCTAAACATAACCCTAACCGCAACAAGAAGCTGAACCCGAGTTAGACCCGAAAAAACACGTACGGTGCCACTTTCTGCCATCAAAAAGTGCTCTCAGCGGAAGCCTTTGGGTACACGTGAACTCCCTGGGGGAGCCTTTACGCAACCCCACACTCAACAGGACTCTGCGTCTTCACTCTTTCCTAACAACCCTAAACATAACCCTAACCGCAACAAGAAGCTGAACCCGAGTTAGACCCGAAAAAACACGTACGGTGCCACTTTCTGCCATCAAAAAGTGCTCTCAGCGGAAGCCTTTGGGTACACCTGAACTCCCTGGGGGAGCCTTTACGCAACCCCACACTCAACAGGACTCTGCGTCTTCACTCTTTCCTAACAACCCTAAACATAACCCTAACCGCAACAAGAAGCTGAACCCGAGTTAGACCCGAAAAAACACGTACGGTGCCACTTTCTGCCATCAAAAAGTGCTCTCAGCGGAAGCCTTTGGGTACACCTGAACTCCCTGGGGGAGCCTTTACGCAACCCCACACTCAACAGGACTCTGCGTCTTCACTCTTTCCTAACAACCCTAAACATAACCCTAACCGCAACAAGAAGCTGAACCCGAGTTAGACCCGAAAAAACACGTACGGTGCCACTTTCTGCCATCAAAAAGTGCTCTCAGCGGAAGCCTTTGGGTACACCTGAACTCCCTGGGGGAGCCTTTACGCAACCCCACACTCAACAGGACTCTGCGTCTTCACTCTTTCCTAACAACCCTAAACATAACCCTAACCGCAACAAGAAGCTGAACCCGAGTTAGACCCGAAAAAACACGTACGGTGCCACTTTCTGCCATCAAAAAGTGCTCTCAGCGGAAGCCTTTGGGTACACGTGAACTCCCTGCGGGGAGCCTTTACGCAACCCCACACTCAACAGGACTCTGCGTCTTCACTCTTTCCTAACAACCCTAAACATAACCCTAACCGCAACAAGAAGCTGAACCCGAGTTAGACCCGAAAAAACACGTACGGTGCCACTTTCTGCCATCAAAAAGTGCTCTCAGCGGAAGCCTTTGGGTACACCTGAACTCCCTGGGGGAGCCTTTACGCAACCCCACACTCAACAGGACTCTGCGTCTTCACTCTTTCCTAACAACCCTAAACATAACCCTAACCGCAACAAGAAGCTGAACCCGAGTTAGACCCGAAAAAACACGTACGGTGCCACTTTCTGCCATCAAAAAGTGCTCTCAGCGGAAGCCTTTGGGTACACCTGAACTCCCTGGGGGAGCCTTTACGCAACCCCACACTCAACAGGACTCTGCGTCTTCACTCTTTCCTAACAACCCTAAACATAACCCTAACCGCAACAAGAAGCTGAACCCGAGTTAGACCCGAAAAAACACGTACGGTGCCACTTTCTGCCATCAAAAAGTGCTCTCAGCGGAAGCCTTTGGGTACACCTGAACTCCCTGGGGGAGCCTTTACGCAACCCCACACTCAACAGGACTCTGCGTCTTCACTCTTTCCTAACAACCCTAAACATAACCCTAACCGCAACAAGAAGCTGAACCCGAGTTAGACCCGAAAAAACACGTACGGTGCCACTTTCTGCCATCAAAAAGTGCTCTCAGCGGAAGCCTTTGGGTACACCTGAACTCCCTGGGGGAGCCTTTACGCAACCCCACACTCAACAGGACTCTGCGTCTTCACTCTTTCCTAACAACCCTAAACATAACCCTAACCGCAACAAGAAGCTGAACCCGAGTTAGACCCGAAAAAACACGTACGGTGCCACTTTCTGCCATCAAAAAGTGCTCTCAGCGGAAGCCTTTGGGTACACCGTGAACTCCCTGGGGGAGCCTTTACGCAACCCCACACTCAACAGGACTCTGCGTCTTCACTCTTTCCTAACAACCCTAAACATAACCCTAACCGCAACAAGAAGCTCAACCCGAGTTAGACCCGAAAAAACACGTACGGTGCCACTTTCTGCCATCAAAAAGTGCTCTCAGTGGAAGCCTTTGGGTACACCTGAACTCCCTGGGGGAGCCTTTACGCAACCCCACACTCAACAGGACTCTGCGTCTTCACTCTTTCCTAACAACCCTAAACATAACCCTAACCGCAACAAGAAGCTGAACCCGAGTTAGACCCGAAAAAACACGTACGGTGCCACTTTCTGCCATCAAAAAGTGCTCTCAGCGGAAGCCTTTGGGTACACCTGAACTCCCTGGGGGAGCCTTTACGCAACCCCACACTCAACAGGACTCTGCGTCTTCACTCTTTCCTAACAACCCTAAACATAACCCTAACCGCAACAAGAAGCTGAACCCGAGTTAGACCCGAAAAAACACGTACGGTGCCACTTTCTGCCATCAAAAAGTGCTCTCAGCGGAAGCCTTTGGGTACACCTGAACTCCCTGGGGGAGCCTTTACGCAACCCCGCACTCAACAGGACTCTGCGTCTTCACTCTTTCCTAACAACCCTAAACATAACCCTAACCGCAACAAGAAGCTGAACCCGAGTTAGACCCGAAAAAACACGTACGGTGCCACTTTCTGCCATCCAAAAGTGCTCTCAGCGGAAGCCTTTGGGTACACCTGAACTCCCTGGGGGAGCCTTTACGCAACCCCACACTCAACAGGACTCTGCGTCTTCACTCTTTCCTAACAACCCTAAACATAACCCTAACCGCAACAAGAAGCTGAACCCGAGTTAGACCCGAAAAAACACGTACGGTGCCACTTTCTGCCATCAAAAAGTGCTCTCAGCGGAAGCCTTTGGGTACACCTGAACTCCCTGGGGGAGCCTTTACGCAACCCCACACTCAACAGGACTCTGCGTCTTCACTCTTTCCTAACAACCCTAAACATAACCCTAACCGCAACAAGAAGCTGAACCCGAGTTAGACCCGAAAAAACACGTACGGTGCCACTTTCTGCCATCAAAAAGTGCTCTCAGCGGAAGCCTTTGGGTACACCTGAACTCCCTGGGGGAGCCTTTACGCAACCCCACACTCAACAGGACTCTGCGTCTTCACTCTTTCCTAACAACCCTAAACATAACCCTAACCGCAACAAGAAGCTGAACCCGAGTTAGACCCGAAAAAACACGTACGGTGCCACTTTCTGCCATCAAAAAGTGCTCTCAGCGGAAGCCTTTGGGTACACCTGAACTCCCTGGGGGAGCCTTTACACAACCCCACACTCAACAGGACTCTGCGTCTTCACTCTTTCCTAACAACCCTAAACATAACCCTAACCGCAACAAGAAGCTGAACCCGAGTTAGACCCGAAAAAACACGTACGGTGCCACTTTCTGCCATCAAAAAGTGCTCTCAGCGGAAGCCTTTGGGTACACCTGAACTCCCTGGGGGAGCCTTTACGCAACCCCACACTCAACAGGACTCTGCGTCTTCACTCTTTCCTAACAACCCTAAACATAACCCTAACCGCAACAAGAAGCTGAACCCGAGTTAGACCCGAAAAAACACGTACGGTGCCACTTTCTGCCATCAAAAAGTGCTCTCAGCGGAAGCCTTTGGGTACACCGTGAACTCCCTGGGGGAGCCTTTACGCAACCCCACACTCAACAGGACTCTGCGTCTTCACTCTTTCCTAACAACCCTAAACATAACCCTAACCGCAACAAGAAGCTGAACCCGAGTTAGACCCGAAAAAACACGTACGGTGCCACTTTCTGCCATCAAAAAGTGCTCTCAGCGGAAGCCTTTGGGTACACCTGAACTCCCTGGGGGAGCCTTTACGCAACCCCACACTCAACAGGACTCTGCGTCTTCACTCTTTCCTAACAACCCTAAACATAACCCTAACCGCAACAAGAAGCTGAACCCGAGTTAGACCCGAAAAAACACGTACGGTGCCACTTTCTGCCATCAAAAAGTGCTCTCAGCGGAAGCCTTTGGGTACACCTGAACTCCCTGGGGGAGCCTTTACGCAACCCCACACTCAACAGGACTCTGCGTCTTCACTCTTTCCTAACAACCCTAAACATAACCCTAACCGCAACAAGAAGCTGAACCCGAGTTAGACCCGAAAAAACACGTACGGTGCCACTTTCTGCCATCAAAAAGTGCTCTCAGCGGAAGCCTTTGGGTACACCTGAACTCCCTGGGGGAGCCTTTACGCAACCCCACACTCAACAGGACTCTGCGTCTTCACTCTTTCCTAACAACCCTAAACATAACCCTAACCGCAACAAGAAGCTGAACCCGAGTTAGACCCGAAAAAACACGTACGGTGCCACTTTCTGCCATCAAAAAGTGCTCTCAGCGGAAGCCTTTGGGTACACCTGAACTCCCTGGGGGAGCCTTTACGCAACCCCACACTCAACAGGACTCTGCGTCTTCACTCTTTCCTAACAACCCTAAACATAACCCTAACCGCAACAAGAAGCTGAACCCGAGTTAGACCCGAAAAAACACGTACGGTGCCACTTTCTGCCATCAAAAAGTGCTCTCAGCGGAAGCCTTTGGGTACACCTGAACTCCCTGGGGGAGCCTTTACGCAACCCCACACTCAACAGGACTCTGCGTCTTCACTCTTTCCTAACAACCCTAAACATAACCCTAACCGCAACAAGAAGCTGAACCCGAGTTAGACCCGAAAAAACACGTACGGTGCCACTTTCTGCCATCAAAAAGTGCTCTCAGCGGAAGCCTTTGGGTACACCTGAACTCCCTGGGGGAGCCTTTACGCAACCCCACACTCAACAGGACTCTGCGTCTTCACTCTTTCCTAACAACCCTAAACATAACCCTAACCGCAACAAGAAGCTGAACCCGAGTTAGACCCGAAAAAACACGTACGGTGCCACTTTCTGCCATCAAAAAGTGCTCTCAGTGGAAGCCTTTGGGTACACCTGAACTCCCTGGGGGAGCCTTTACGCAACCCCACACTCAACAGGACTCTGCGTCTTCACTCTTTCCTAACAACCCTAAACATAACCCTAACCGCAACAAGAAGCTGAACCCGAGTTAGACCCGAAAAAACACGTACGGTGCCACTTTCTGCCATCAAAAAGTGCTCTCAGCGGAAGCCTTTGGGTACACCTGAACTCCCTGGCGGAGCCTTTACGCAACCCCACACTCAACAGGACTCTGCGTCTTCACTCTTTCCTAACAACCCTAAACATAACCCTAACCGCAACAAGAAGCTGAACCCGAGTTAGACCCGAAAAAACACGTACGGTGCCACTTTCTGCCATCAAAAAGTGCTCTCAGCGGAAGCCTTTGGGTACACCTGAACTCCCTGGGGGAGCCTTTACGCAACCCCACACTCAACAGGACTCTGCGTCTTCACTCTTTCCTAACAACCCTAAACATAACCCTAACCGCAACAAGAAGCTGAACCCGAGTTAGACCCGAAAAAACACGTACGGTGCCACTTTCTGCCATCAAAAAGTGCTCTCAGCGGAAGCCTTTGGGTACACCTGAACTCCCTGGGGGAGCCTTTACGCAACCCCACACTCAACAGGACTCTGCGTCTTCACTCTTTCCTAACAACCCTAAACATAACCCTAACCGCAACAAGAAGCTGAACCCGAGTTAGACCCGAAAAAACACGTACGGTGCCACTTTCTGCCATCCAAAAGTGCTCTCAGCGGAAGCCTTTGGGTACACCTGAACTCCCTGGGGGAGCCTTTACGCAACCCCACACTCAACAGGACTCTGCGTCTTCACTCTTTCCTAACAACCCTAAACATAACCCTAACCGCAACAAGAAGCTGAACCCGAGTTAGACCCGAAAAAACACGTACGGTGCCACTTTCTGCCATCAAAAAGTGCTCTCAGCGGAAGCCTTTGGGTACACCTGAACTCCCTGGGGGAGCCTTTACGCAACCGCACACTCAACAGGACTCTGCGTCTTCGCTCTTTCCTAACAACCCTAAACATAACCCTAACCGCAACAAGAAGCTGAACCCGAGTTAGACCCGAAAAAACACGTACGATGCCACTTTCTGCCATCAAAAAGTGCTCTCAGCGGAAGCCTTTGGGTACACCTGAACTCCCTGGGGGAGCCTTTACGCAACCGCACACTCAACAGGACTCTGCGTCTTCACTCTTTCCTAACAACCCTAAACATAACCCTAACCGCAACAAGAAGCTGAACCCGAGTTAGACCCGAAAAAACACGTACGGTGCCACTTTCTGCCATCAAAAAGTGCTCTCAGCGGAAGCCTTTGGGTACACCTGAACTCCCTGGGGGAGCCTTTACGCAACCCCGCACTCAACAGGACTCTGCGTCTTCACTCTTTCCTAACAACCCTAAACATAACCCTAACCGCAACAAGAAGCTGAACCCGAGTTAGACCCGAAAAAACACGTACGGTGCCACTTTCTGCCATCAAAAAGTGCTCTCAGCGGAAGCCTTTGGGTACACGTGAACTCCCTGGGGGAGCCTTTACGCAACCCCACACTCAACAGGACTCTGCGTCTTCACTCTTTCCTAACAACCCTAAACATAACCCTAACCGCAACAAGAAGCTGAACCCGAGTTAGACCCGAAAAAACACGTACGGTGCCACTTTCTGCCATCAAAAAGTGCTCTCAGTGGAAGCCTTTGGGTACACCTGAACTCCCTGGGGGAGCCTTTACGCAACCCCACACTCAACAGGACTCTGCGTCTTCACTCTTTCCTAACAACCCTAAACATAACCCTAACCGCAACAAGAAGCTGAACCCGAGTTAGACCCGAAAAAACACGTACGGTGCCACTTTCTGCCATCAAAAAGTGCTCTCAGCGGAAGCCTTTGGGTACACCTGAACTCCCTGGCGGAGCCTTTACGCAACCCCACACTCAACAGGACTCTGCGTCTTCACTCTTTCCTAACAACCCTAAACATAACCCTAACCGCAACAAGAAGCTGAACCCGAGTTAGACCCGAAAAAACACGTACGGTGCCACTTTCTGCCATCAAAAAGTGCTCTCAGCGGAAGCCTTTGGGTACACCTGAACTCCCTGGGGGAGCCTTTACGCAACCCCACACTCAACAGGACTCTGCGTCTTCACTCTTTCCTAACAACCCTAAACATAACCCTAACCGCAACAAGAAGCTGAACCCGAGTTAGACCCGAAAAAACACGTACGGTGCCACTTTCTGCCATCAAAAAGTGCTCTCAGCGGAAGCCTTTGGGTACACCTGAACTCCCTGGGGGAGCCTTTACGCAACCCCACACTCAACAGGACTCTGCGTCTTCACTCTTTCCTAACAACCCTAAACATAACCCTAACCGCAACAAGAAGCTGAACCCGAGTTAGACCCGAAAAAACACGTACGGTGCCACTTTCTGCCATCCAAAAGTGCTCTCAGCGGAAGCCTTTGGGTACACCTGAACTCCCTGGGGGAGCCTTTACGCAACCCCACACTCAACAGGACTCTGCGTCTTCACTCTTTCCTAACAACCCTAAACATAACCCTAACCGCAACAAGAAGCTGAACCCGAGTTAGACCCGAAAAAACACGTACGGTGCCACTTTCTGCCATCAAAAAGTGCTCTCAGCGGAAGCCTTTGGGTACACCTGAACTCCCTGGGGGAGCCTTTACGCAACCGCACACTCAACAGGACTCTGCGTCTTCGCTCTTTCCTAACAACCCTAAACATAACCCTAACCGCAACAAGAAGCTGAACCCGAGTTAGACCCGAAAAAACACGTACGATGCCACTTTCTGCCATCAAAAAGTGCTCTCAGCGGAAGCCTTTGGGTACACCTGAACTCCCTGGGGGAGCCTTTACGCAACCGCACACTCAACAGGACTCTGCGTCTTCACTCTTTCCTAACAACCCTAAACATAACCCTAACCGCAACAAGAAGCTGAACCCGAGTTAGACCCGAAAAAACACGTACGGTGCCACTTTCTGCCATCAAAAAGTGCTCTCAGCGGAAGCCTTTGGGTACACCTGAACTCCCTGGGGGAGCCTTTACGCAACCCCGCACTCAACAGGACTCTGCGTCTTCACTCTTTCCTAACAACCCTAAACATAACCCTAACCGCAACAAGAAGCTGAACCCGAGTTAGACCCGAAAAAACACGTACGGTGCCACTTTCTGCCATCAAAAAGTGCTCTCAGCGGAAGCCTTTGGGTACACCTGAACTCCCTGGGGGAGCCTTTACGCAACCCCACACTCAACAGGACTCTGCGTCTTCACTCTTTCCTAACAACCCTAAACATAACCCTAACCGCAACAAGAAGCTGAACCCGAGTTAGACCCGAAAAAACACGTACGGTGCCACTTTCTGCCATCAAAAAGTGCTCTCAGCGGAAGCCTTTGGGTACACCTGAACTCCCTGGGGGAGCCTTTACGCAACCCCACACTCAACAGGACTCTGCGTCTTCACTCTTTCCTAACAACCCTAAACATAACCCTAACCGCAACAAGAAGCTGAACCCGAGTTAGACCCGAAAAAACACGTACGGTGCCACTTTCTGCCATCAAAAAGTGCTCTCAGCGGAAGCCTTTGGGTACACCTGAACTCCCTGGGGGAGCCTTTACGCAACCCCACACTCAACAGGACTCTGCGTCTTCACTCTTTCCTAACAACCCTAAACATAACCCTAACCGCAACAAGAAGCTGAACCCGAGTTAGACCCGAAAAAACACGTACGGTGCCACTTTCTGCCATCAAAAAGTGCTCTCAGCGGAAGCCTTTGGGTACACCTGAACTCCCTGGGGGAGCCTTTACGCAACCCCACACTCAACAGGACTCTGCGTCTTCACTCTTTCCTAACAACCCTAAACATAACCCTAACCGCAACAAGAAGCTCAACCCGAGTTAGACCCGAAAAAACACGTACGGTGCCACTTTCTGCCATCAAAAAGTGCTCTCAGCGGAAGCCTTTGGGAACACCTGAACTCCCTGGGGGAGCCTTTACACAACCCCACACTCAACAGGACTCTGCGTCTTCACTCTTTCCTAACAACCCTAAACATAAGCCTAACCGGAACAAGAAGCTCAACCCGAGTTAGACCCGAAAAAACACGTACGGTGCCACTTTCTGCCATCAAAAAGTGCTCTCAGCGGAAGCCTTTGGGTACACCTGAACTCCCTGGGGGAGCCTTTACGCAACCCCACACTCAACAGGACTCTGCGTCTTCACTCTTTCCTAACAACCCTAAACATAACCCTAACCGCAACAAGAAGCTGAACCCGAGTTAGACCCGAAAAAACACGTACGGTGCCACTTTCTGCCATCAAAAAGTGCTCTCAGCGGAAGCCTTTGGGTACACGTGAACTCCCTGGGGGAGCCTTTACGCAACCCCACACTCAACAGGACTCTGCGCCTTCACTCTTTCCTAACAACCCTAAACATAACCCTAACCGCAACAAGAAGCTGAACCCGAGTTAGACCCGAAAAAACACGTACGGTGCCACTTTCTGCCATCAAAAAGTGCTCTCAGCGGAAGCCTTTGGGTACACCTGAACTCCCTGGGGGAGCCTTTACGCAACCCCACACTCAACAGGACTCTGCGTCTTCACTCTTTCCTAACAACCCTAAACATAACCCTAACCGCAACAAGAAGCTGAACCCGAGTTAGACCCGAAAAAACACGTACGGTGCCACTTTCTGCCATCAAAAAGTGCTCTCAGCGGAAGCCTTTGGGTACACCTGAACTCCCTGGGGGAGCCTTTACGCAACCCCACACTCAACAGGACTCTGCGTCTTCACTCTTTCCTAACAACCCTAAACATAACCCTAACCGGAACAAGAAGCTGAACCCGAGTTAGACCCAAAAAAACATGTACGGTGCCACTTTCTGCCATCCAAAAGTGCTCTCAGCGGAAGCCTTTGGGTACACCTGAACTCCCTGGGGGAGCCTTTACGCAACCCCACACTCAACAGGACTCTGTGTCTTCACTCTTTCCTAACAACCCTAAACATAACCCTAACCGCAACAAGAAGCTGAACCCGAGTTAGACCCGAAAAAACACGTACGGTGCCACTTTCTGCCATCAAAAAGTGCTCTCAGCGGAAGCCTTTGGGTACACCTGAACTCCCTGGGGGAGCCTTTACGCAACCCCACACTCAACAGGACTCTGCGTCTTCACTCTTTCCTAACAACCCTAAACATAACCCTAACCGCAACAAGAAGCTGAACCCGAGTTAGACCCGAAAAAACACGTACGGTGCCACTTTCTGCCATCAAAAAGTGCTCTCAGCGGAAGCCTTTGGGTACACCTGAACTCCCTGGGGGAGCCTTTACGCAATCCCGCACTCAACAGGACTCTGAGTCTTCACTCTTTCCTTACAACCCTAAACATAACCC
>NW_027663908.1:127500-145000 GCF_964034855.1 Anser brachyrhynchus
CTAAACATAACCCTAACCGCAACAAGAAGCTGAACCCGAGTTAGACCCGAAAAAACACGTACGGTGCCACTTTCTGCCATCAAAAAGTGCTCTCAGCGGAAGCCTTTGGGTACACCTGAACTCCCTGGGGGAGCCTTTACGCAACCCCACACTCAACAGGACTCTGCGTCTTCACTCTTTCCTAACAACCCTAAACATAACCCTAACCGCAACAAGAAGCTGAACCCGAGTTAGACCCGAAAAAACACGTACGGTGCCACTTTCTGCCATCAAAAAGTGCTCTCAGCGGAAGCCTTTGGGTACACCTGAACTCCCTGGGGGAGCCTTTACGCAACCCCACACTCAACAGGACTCTGCGTCTTCACTCTTTCCTAACAACCCTAAACATAACCCTAACCGCAACAAGAAGCTGAACCCGAGTTAGACCCGAAAAAACACGTACGGTGCCACTTTCTGCCATCAAAAAGTGCTCTCAGCGGAAGCCTTTGGGTACACCTGAACTCCCTGGGGGAGCCTTTACGCAACCCCACACTCAACAGGACTCTGCGTCTTCACTCTTTCCTAACAACCCTAAACATAACCCTAACCGCAACAAGAAGCTGAACCCGAGTTAGACCCGAAAAAACACGTACGGTGCCACTTTCTGCCATCAAAAAGTGCTCTCAGCGGAAGCCTTTGGGTACACCTGAACTCCCTGGGGGAGCCTTTACGCAACCCCACACTCAACAGGACTCTGCGTCTTCACTCTTTCCTAACAACCCTAAACATAACCCTAACCGCAACAAGAAGCTGAACCCGAGTTAGACCCGAAAAAACACGTACGGTGCCACTTTCTGCCATCCAAAAGTGCTCTCAGCGGAAGCCTTTGGGTACACCTGAACTCCCTGGGGGAGCCTTTACGCAACCCCACACTCAACAGGACTCTGCGTCTTCGCTCTTTCCTAACAACCCTAAACATAACCCTAACCGCAACAAGAAGCTGAACCCGAGTTAGACCCGAAAAAACACGTACGGTGCCACTTTCTGCCATCAAAAAGTGCTCTCAGCGGAAGCCTTTGGGTACACGTGAACTCCCTGGGGGAGCCTTTACGCAACCCCACACTCAACAGGACTCTGCGTCTTCACTCTTTCCTAACAACCCTAAACATAACCCTAACCGCAACAAGAAGCTGAACCCGAGTTAGACCCGAAAAAACACGTACGGTGCCACTTTCTGCCATCAAAAAGTGCTCTCAGCGGAAGCCTTTGGGTACACCTGAACTCCCTGGCGGAGCCTTTACGCAACCCCACACTCAACAGGACTCTGCGTCTTCACTCTTTCCTAACAACCCTAAACATAACCCTAACCGCAACAAGAAGCTGAACCCGAGTTAGACCCGAAAAAACACGTACGGTGCCACTTTCTGCCATCAAAAAGTGCTCTCAGCGGAAGCCTTTGGGTACACGTGAACTCCCTGGGGGAGCCTTTACGCAACCCCACACTCAACAGGACTCTGCGTCTTCACTCTTTCCTAACAACCCTAAACATAACCCTAACCGCAACAAGAAGCTGAACCCGAGTTAGACCCGAAAAAACACGTACGGTGCCACTTTCTGCCATCAAAAAGTGCTCTCAGCGGAAGCCTTTGGGTACACCTGAACTCCCTGGGGGAGCCTTTACGCAACCCCACACTCAACAGGACTCTGCGTCTTCACTCTTTCCTAACAACCCTAAACATAACCCTAACCGCAACAAGAAGCTGAACCCGAGTTAGACCCGAAAAAACACGTACGGTGCCACTTTCTGCCATCAAAAAGTGCTCTCAGCGGAAGCCTTTGGGTACACCTGAACTCCCTGGGGGAGCCTTTACGCAACCCCACACTCAACAGGACTCTGCGTCTTCACTCTTTCCTAACAACCCTAAACATAACCCTAACCGCAACAAGAAGCTCAACCCGAGTTAGACCCGAAAAAACACGTACGGTGCCACTTTCTGCCATCCAAAAGTGCTCTCAGCGGAAGCCTTTGGGTTTTCCTGAACTCCCTGGGGGAGCCTTTACGCAACCCCACACTCAACAGGACTCTGCGTCTTCGCTCTTTCCTAACAACCCTAAACATAACCCTAACCGCAACAAGAAGCTGAACCCGAGTTAGACCCGAAAAAACACGTACGGTGCCACTTTCTGCCATCCAAAAGTGCTCTCAGCGGAAGCCTTTGGGTACACCTGAACTCCCTGGGGGAGCCTTTACGCAACCGCACAGTCAACAGGACTCTGCGTCTTCACTCTTTCCTAACAACCCTAAACATAACCCTAACCGCAACAAGAAGCTGAACCCGAGTTAGACCCGAAAAAACACGGACGGTGCCACTTTCTGCCATCAAAAAGTGCTCTCAGCGGAAGCCTTTGGGTACACCTGAACTCCCTGGGGGAGCCTTTACGCAACCTCACACTCAACAGGACTCTGCGTCTTCACTCTTTCCTAACAACCCTAAACATAACCCTAACCGCAACAAGAAGCTCAACCCGAGTTAGACCCGAAAAAACACGTACGGTGCCACTTTCTGCCATCAAAAAGTGCTCTCAGCGGAAGCCTTTGGGTACACCTGAACTCCCTGGGGGAGCCTTTACGCAACCCCACACTCAACAGGACTCTGCGTCTTCACTCTTTCCTAACAACCCTAAACATAACCCTAACTGCAACAAGAAGCTGAACCCGAGTTAGACCCGAAAAAACACGTACGGTGCCACTTTCTGCCATCAAAAAGTGCTCTCAGCGGAAGCCTTTGGGTACACCTGAACTCCCTGGGGGAGCCTTTACGCAACCCCACACTCAACAGGACTCTGCGTCTTCACTCTTTCCTAACAACCCTAAACATAACCCTAACAGGAACAAGAAGCTCAACCCGAGTTAGACCCGAAAAAACACGTACGGTGCATCTTTCTGCCATCAAAAAGTGCTCTCAGCGGAAGCCTTTGGGTACACGTGAACTCCCTGGGGGAGCCTTTACGCAACCCCACACTCAACAGGACTCTGCGTCTTCACTCTTTCCTAACAACCCTAAACATAACCCTAACCGCAACAAGAAGCTCAACCCGAGTTTGACCCGAAAAAACACGTACGGTGCCACTTTCTGCCATCAAAAAGTGCTCTCAGCGGAAGCCTTTGGGTACACCTGAACTCCCTGGGGGAGCCTTTACGCAACCCCACACTCAACAGGACTCTGCGTCTTCACTCTTTCCTAACAACCCTAAACATAACCCTAACCGCAACAAGAAGCTGAACCCGAGTTAGACCCGAAAAAACACGTACGGTGCCACTTTCTGCCATCAAAAAGTGCTCTCAGCGGAAGCCTTTGGGTACACCTGAACTCCCTGGGGGAGCCTTTACGCAACCCCACACTCAACAGGACTCTGCGTCTTCACTCTTTCCTAACAACCCTAAACATAACCCTAACCGCAACAAGAAGCTGAACCCGAGTTAGACCCGAAAAAACACGTACGGTGCCACTTTCTGCCATCAAAAAGTGCTCTCAGCGGAAGCCTTTGGGTACACCTGAACTCCCTGGGGGAGCCTTTACGCAACCCCACACTCAACAGGACTCTGCGTCTTCACTCTTTCCTAACAACCCTAAACATAACCCTAACCGCAACAAGAAGCTGAACCCGAGTTAGACCCGAAAAAACACGTACGGTGCCACTTTCTGCCATCCAAAAGTGCTCTCAGCGGAAGCCTTTGGGTACACCTGAACTCCCTGGGGGAGCCTTTACGCAACCGCACAGTCAACAGGACTCTGCGTCTTCACTCTTTCCTAACAACCCTAAACATAACCCTAACCGCAACAAGAAGCTGAACCCGAGTTAGACCCGAAAAAACACGTACGGTGCCACTTTCTGCCATCAAAAAGTGCTCTCAGCGGAAGCCTTTGGGTACACCTGAACTCCCTGGGGGAGCCTTTACGCAACCTCACACTCAACAGGACTCTGCGTCTTCACTCTTTCCTAACAACCCTAAACATAACCCTAACCGCAACAAGAAGCTGAACCCGAGTTAGACCCGAAAAAACACGTACGGTGCCACTTTCTGCCATCAAAAAGTGCTCTCAGCGGAAGCCTTTGGGTACACCTGAACTCCCTGGGGGAGCCTTTACGCAACCCCACACTCAACAGGACTCTGCGTCTTCACTCTTTCCTAACAACCCTAAACATAACCCTAACCGCAACAAGAAGCTGAACCCGAGTTAGACCCGAAAAAACACGTACGGTGCCACTTTCTGCCATCCAAAAGTGCTCTCAGCGGAAGCCTTTGGGTACACCTGAACTCCCTGGGGGAGCCTTTACGCAACCCCACACTCAACAGGACTCTGCGTCTTCACTCTTTCCTAACAACCCTAAACATAACCCTAACAGGAACAAGAAGCTCAACCCGAGTTAGACCCGAAAAAACACGTACGGTGCCACTTTCTGCCATCAAAAAGTGCTCTCAGCGGAAGCCTTTGGGTACACCTGAACTCCCTGGGGGAGCCTTTACGCAACCCCACACTCAACAGGACTCTGCGTCTTCGCTCTTTCCTAACAACCCTAAACATAACCCTAACCGCAACAAGAAGCTGAATCCCGAGTTAGACCCGAAAAAACACGTACGGTGCCACTTTCTGCCATCCAAAAGTGCTCTCAGCGGAAGCCTTTGGGTACACCTGAACTCCCTGGGGGAGCCTTTACGCAACCCCACACTCAACAGGACTCTGCGTCTTCACTCTTTCCTAACAACCCTAAACATAACCCTAACCGCAACAAGAAGCTCAACCCGAGTTAGACCCGAAAAAACACGTACGGTGCCACTTTCTGCCATCAAAAAGTGCTCTCAGCGGAAGCCTTTGGGTACACCTGAACTCCCTGGGGGAGCCTTTACGCAACCCCACACTCAACAGGACTCTGCGTCTTCACTCTTTCCTAACAACCCTAAACATAACCCTAACCGCAACAAGAAGCTGAACCCGAGTTAGACCCGAAAAAACACGTACGGTGCCACTTTCTGCCATCCAAAAGTGCTCTCAGCGGAAGCCTTTGGGTACACGTGAACTCCCTGGGGGATCCTTAACGCAACCCCACACTCAACAGGACTCTGCGTCTTCACTCTTTCCTAACAACCCTAAACATAACCCTAACCGCAACAAGAAGCTGAACCCGAGTTAGACCCGAAAAAACACGTAGGGTGCCACTTTCTGCCATCCAAAAGTGCTCTCAGCGGAAGCCTTTGGGTACACCTGAACTCCCTTGGGGGGAGCCTTTACGCAACCCCACACTCAACAGGACTCTGCGTCTTCACTCTTTCCTAACAACCCTAAACATAACCCTAACCGCAACAAGAAGCTGAACCCGAGTTAGACCCGAAAAAACACGTACGGTGCCACTTTCTGCCATCAAAAAGTGCTCTCAGCGGAAGCCTTTGGGTACACCTGAACTCCCTGGGGGAGCCTTTACGCAACCCCACACTCAACAGGACTCTGCGTCTTCACTCTTTCCTAACAACCCTAAACATAACCCTAACCGCAACAAGAAGCTCAACCCGAGTTAGACCCGAAAAAACACGTACGGTGCCACTTTCTGCCATCAAAAAGTGCTCTCAGCGGAAGCCTTTGGGTACACCTGAACTCCCTGGGGGAGCCTTTACGCAACCCCACACTCAACAGGACTCTGCGTCTTCACTCTTTCCTAACAACCCTAAACATAACCCTAACCGCAACAAGAAGCTGAACCCGAGTTAGACCCGAAAAAACACGTACGGTGCCACTTTCTGCCATCAAAAAGTGCTCTCAGCGGAAGCCTTTGGGTACACCTGAACTCCCTGGGGGAGCCTTTACGCAACCCCACACTCAACAGGACTCTGCGTCTTCACTCTTTCCTAACAACCCTAAACATAACCCTAACCGCAACAAGAAGCTGAACCCGAGTTAGACCCGAAAAAACACGTACGGTGCCACTTTCTGCCATCAAAAAGTGCTCTCAGCGGAAGCCTTTGGGTACACCTGAACTCCCTGGGGGAGCCTTTACGCAACCCCACACTCAACAGGACTCTGCGTCTTCACTCTTTCCTAACAACCCTAAACATAACCCTAACCGCAACAAGAAGCTGAACCCGAGTTAGACCCGAAAAAACACGTACGGTGCCACTTTCTGCCATCAAAAAGTGCTCTCAGCGGAAGCCTTTGGGTACACCTGAACTCCCTGGGGGAGCCTTTACGCAACCCCACACTCAACAGGACTCTGCGTCTTCACTCTTTCCTAACAACCCTAAACATAACCCTAACCGCAACAAGAAGCTGAACCCGAGTTAGACCCGAAAAAACACGTACGGTGCCACTTTCTGCCATCAAAAAGTGCTCTCAGCGGAAGCCTTTGGGTACACCTGAACTCCCTGGGGGAGCCTTTACGCAACCCCACACTCAACAGGACTCTGCGTCTTCACTCTTTCCTAACAACCCTAAACATAACCCTAACCGCAACAAGAAGCTCAACCCGAGTTAGACCCGAAAAAACACGTACGGTGCCACTTTCTGCCATCCAAAAGTGCTCTCAGCGGAAGCCTTTGGGTACACCTGAACTCCCTGGGGGAGCCTTTACGCAACCCCACACTCAACAGGACTCTGCGTCTTCGCTCTTTCCTAACAACCCTAAACATAACCCTAACCGCAACAAGAAGCTGAACCCGAGTTAGACCCGAAAAAACACGTACGGTGCCACTTTCTGCCATCAAAAAGTGCTCTCAGCGGAAGCCTTTGGGTACACGTGAACTCCCTGGGGGAGCCTTTACGCAACCCCACACTCAACAGGACTCTGCGTCTTCACTCTTTCCTAACAACCCTAAACATAACCCTAACCGCAACAAGAAGCTGAACCCGAGTTAGACCCGAAAAAACACGTACGGTGCCACTTTCTGCCATCAAAAAGTGCTCTCAGCGGAAGCCTTTGGGTACACCTGAACTCCCTGGCGGAGCCTTTACGCAACCCCACACTCAACAGGACTCTGCGTCTTCACTCTTTCCTAACAACCCTAAACATAACCCTAACCGCAACAAGAAGCTGAACCCGAGTTAGACCCGAAAAAACACGTACGGTGCCACTTTCTGCCATCAAAAAGTGCTCTCAGCGGAAGCCTTTGGGTACACGTGAACTCCCTGGGGGAGCCTTTACGCAACCCCACACTCAACAGGACTCTGCGTCTTCACTCTTTCCTAACAACCCTAAACATAACCCTAACCGCAACAAGAAGCTGAACCCGAGTTAGACCCGAAAAAACACGTACGGTGCCACTTTCTGCCATCAAAAAGTGCTCTCAGCGGAAGCCTTTGGGTACACCTGAACTCCCTGGGGGAGCCTTTACGCAACCCCACACTCAACAGGACTCTGCGTCTTCACTCTTTCCTAACAACCCTAAACATAACCCTAACCGCAACAAGAAGCTGAACCCGAGTTAGACCCGAAAAAACACGTACGGTGCCACTTTCTGCCATCAAAAAGTGCTCTCAGCGGAAGCCTTTGGGTACACCTGAACTCCCTGGGGGAGCCTTTACGCAACCCCACACTCAACAGGACTCTGCGTCTTCACTCTTTCCTAACAACCCTAAACATAACCCTAACCGCAACAAGAAGCTCAACCCGAGTTAGACCCGAAAAAACACGTACGGTGCCACTTTCTGCCATCCAAAAGTGCTCTCAGCGGAAGCCTTTGGGTTTTCCTGAACTCCCTGGGGGAGCCTTTACGCAACCCCACACTCAACAGGACTCTGCGTCTTCGCTCTTTCCTAACAACCCTAAACATAACCCTAACCGCAACAAGAAGCTGAACCCGAGTTAGACCCGAAAAAACACGTACGGTGCCACTTTCTGCCATCCAAAAGTGCTCTCAGCGGAAGCCTTTGGGTACACCTGAACTCCCTGGGGGAGCCTTTACGCAACCGCACAGTCAACAGGACTCTGCGTCTTCACTCTTTCCTAACAACCCTAAACATAACCCTAACCGCAACAAGAAGCTGAACCCGAGTTAGACCCGAAAAAACACGTACGGTGCCACTTTCTGCCATCAAAAAGTGCTCTCAGCGGAAGCCTTTGGGTACACCTGAACTCCCTGGGGGAGCCTTTACGCAACCTCACACTCAACAGGACTCTGCGTCTTCACTCTTTCCTAACAACCCTAAACATAACCCTAACCGCAACAAGAAGCTCAACCCGAGTTAGACCCGAAAAAACACGTACGGTGCCACTTTCTGCCATCAAAAAGTGCTCTCAGCGGAAGCCTTTGGGTACACCTGAACTCCCTGGGGGAGCCTTTACGCAACCCCACACTCAACAGGACTCTGCGTCTTCACTCTTTCCTAACAACCCTAAACATAACCCTAACTGCAACAAGAAGCTGAACCCGAGTTAGACCCGAAAAAACACGTACGGTGCCACTTTCTGCCATCAAAAAGTGCTCTCAGCGGAAGCCTTTGGGTACACCTGAACTCCCTGGGGGAGCCTTTACGCAACCCCACACTCAACAGGACTCTGCGTCTTCACTCTTTCCTAACAACCCTAAACATAACCCTAACAGGAACAAGAAGCTCAACCCGAGTTAGACCAGAAAAAACACGTACGGTGCATCTTTCTGCCATCAAAAAGTGCTCTCAGCGGAAGCCTTTGGGTACACGTGAACTCCCTGGGGGAGCCTTTACGCAACCCCACACTCAACAGGACTCTGCGTCTTCACTCTTTCCTAACAACCCTAAACATAACCCTAACCGCAACAAGAAGCTCAACCCGAGTTTGACCCGAAAAAACACGTACGGTGCCACTTTCTGCCATCAAAAAGTGCTCTCAGCGGAAGCCTTTGGGTACACCTGAACTCCCTGGGGGAGCCTTTACGCAACCCCACACTCAACAGGACTCTGCGTCTTCACTCTTTCCTAACAACCCTAAACATAACCCTAACCGCAACAAGAAGCTGAACCCGAGTTAGACCCGAAAAAACACGTACGGTGCCACTTTCTGCCATCAAAAAGTGCTCTCAGCGGAAGCCTTTGGGTACACCTGAACTCCCTGGGGGAGCCTTTACGCAACCCCACACTCAACAGGACTCTGCGTCTTCACTCTTTCCTAACAACCCTAAACATAACCCTAACCGCAACAAGAAGCTGAACCCGAGTTAGACCCGAAAAAACACGTACGGTGCCACTTTCTGCCATCAAAAAGTGCTCTCAGCGGAAGCCTTTGGGTACACCTGAACTCCCTGGGGGAGCCTTTACGCAACCCCACACTCAACAGGACTCTGCGTCTTCACTCTTTCCTAACAACCCTAAACATAACCCTAACCGCAACAAGAAGCTGAACCCGAGTTAGACCCGAAAAAACACGTACGGTGCCACTTTCTGCCATCCAAAAGTGCTCTCAGCGGAAGCCTTTGGGTACACCTGAACTCCCTGGGGGAGCCTTTACGCAACCGCACAGTCAACAGGACTCTGCGTCTTCACTCTTTCCTAACAACCCTAAACATAACCCTAACCGCAACAAGAAGCTGAACCCGAGTTAGACCCGAAAAAACACGTACGGTGCCACTTTCTGCCATCAAAAAGTGCTCTCAGCGGAAGCCTTTGGGTACACCTGAACTCCCTGGGGGAGCCTTTACGCAACCTCACACTCAACAGGACTCTGCGTCTTCACTCTTTCCTAACAACCCTAAACATAACCCTAACCGCAACAAGAAGCTGAACCCGAGTTAGACCCGAAAAAACACGTACGGTGCCACTTTCTGCCATCAAAAAGTGCTCTCAGCGGAAGCCTTTGGGTACACCTGAACTCCCTGGGGGAGCCTTTACGCAACCCCACACTCAACAGGACTCTGCGTCTTCACTCTTTCCTAACAACCCTAAACATAACCCTAACCGCAACAAGAAGCTGAACCCGAGTTAGACCCGAAAAAACACGTACGGTGCCACTTTCTGCCATCCAAAAGTGCTCTCAGCGGAAGCCTTTGGGTACACCTGAACTCCCTGGGGGAGCCTTTACGCAACCCCACACTCAACAGGACTCTGCGTCTTCACTCTTTCCTAACAACCCTAAACATAACCCTAACAGGAACAAGAAGCTCAACCCGAGTTAGACCCGAAAAAACACGTACGGTGCCACTTTCTGCCATCAAAAAGTGCTCTCAGCGGAAGCCTTTGGGTACACCTGAACTCCCTGGGGGAGCCTTTACACAACCCCACACTCAACAGGACTCTGCGTCTTCACTCTTTCCTAACAACCCTAAACATAACCCTAACCGCAACAAGAAGCTGAACCCGAGTTAGACCCGAAAAAACACGTACGGTGCCACTTTCTGCCATCAAAAAGTGCTCTCAGCGGAAGCCTTTGGGTACACCTGAACTCCCTGGGGGAGCCTTTACGCAACCCCACACTCAACAGGACTCTGCGTCTTCACTCTTTCCTAACAACCCTAAACATAACCCTAACCGCAACAAGAAGCTGAACCCGAGTTAGACCCGAAAAAACACGTACGGTGCCACTTTCTGCCATCAAAAAGTGCTCTCAGCGGAAGCCTTTGGGTACACCTGAACTCCCTGGGGGAGCCTTTACGCAACCCCACACTCAACAGGACTCTGCGTCTTCACTCTTTCCTAACAACCCTAAACATAACCCTAACCGCAACAAGAAGCTCAACCCGAGTTAGACCCGAAAAAACACGTACGGTGCCACTTTCTGCCATCAAAAAGTGCTCTCAGCGGAAGCCTTTGGGTACACCTGAACTCCCTGGGGGAGCCTTTACGCAACCCCACACTCAACAGGACTCTGCGTCTTCACTCTTTCCTAACAACCCTAAACATAACCCTAACCGCAACAAGAAGCTGAACCCGAGTTAGACCCGAAAAAACACGTACGGTGCCACTTTCTGCCATCAAAAAGTGCTCTCAGCGGAAGCCTTTGGGTACACCTGAACTCCCTGGGGGAGCCTTTACGCAACCCCACACTCAACAGGACTCTGCGTCTTCACTCTTTCCTAACAACCCTAAACATAACCCTAACCGCAACAAGAAGCTGAACCCGAGTTAGACCCGAAAAAACACGTACGGTGCCACTTTCTGCCATCCAAAAGTGCTCTCAGCGGAAGCCTTTGGGTACACCTGAACTCCCTGGGGGAGCCTTTACGCAACCCCACACTCAACAGGACTCTGCGTCTTCACTCTTTCCTAACAACCCTAAACATAACCCTAACAGGAACAAGAAGCTCAACCCGAGTTAGACCCGAAAAAACACGTACGGTGCCACTTTCTGCCATCAAAAAGTGCTCTCAGCGGAAGCCTTTGGGTACACCTGAACTCCCTGGGGGAGCCTTTACACAACCCCACACTCAACAGGACTCTGCGTCTTCACTCTTTCCTAACAACCCTAAACATAACCCTAACCGCAACAAGAAGCTGAACCCGAGTTAGACCCGAAAAAACACGTACGGTGCCACTTTCTGCCATCAAAAAGTGCTCTCAGCGGAAGCCTTTGGGTACACCTGAACTCCCTGGGGGAGCCTTTACGCAACCCCACACTCAACAGGACTCTGCGTCTTCACTCTTTCCTAACAACCCTAAACATAACCCTAACCGCAACAAGAAGCTGAACCCGAGTTAGACCCGAAAAAACACGTACGGTGCCACTTTCTGCCATCAAAAAGTGCTCTCAGCGGAAGCCTTTGGGTACACCTGAACTCCCTGGGGGAGCCTTTACGCAACCCCACACTCAACAGGACTCTGCGTCTTCACTCTTTCCTAACAACCCTAAACATAACCCTAACCGCAACAAGAAGCTCAACCCGAGTTAGACCCGAAAAAACACGTACGGTGCCACTTTCTGCCATCAAAAAGTGCTCTCAGCGGAAGCCTTTGGGTACACCTGAACTCCCTGGGGGAGCCTTTACGCAACCCCACACTCAACAGGACTCTGCGTCTTCACTCTTTCCTAACAACCCTAAACATAACCCTAACCGCAACAAGAAGCTGAACCCGAGTTAGACCCGAAAAAACACGTACGGTGCCACTTTCTGCCATCAAAAAGTGCTCTCAGCGGAAGCCTTTGGGTACACCTGAACTCCCTGGGGGAGCCTTTACGCAACCCCACACTCAACAGGACTCTGCGTCTTCACTCTTTCCTAACAACCCTAAACATAACCCTAACCGCAACAAGAAGCTCAACCCGAGTTAGACCCGAAAAAACACGTACGGTGCCACTTTCTGCCATCCAAAAGTGCTCTCAGCGGAAGCCTTTGGGTACACCTGAACTCCCTGGGGGAGCCTTTACGCAACCCCACACTCAACAGGACTCTGCGTCTTCGCTCTTTCCTAACAACCCTAAACATAACCCTAACCGCAACAAGAAGCTGAACCCGAGTTAGACCCGAAAAAACACGTACGGTGCCACTTTCTGCCATCAAAAAGTGCTCTCAGCGGAAGCCTTTGGGTACACCTGAACTCCCTGGGGGAGCCTTTACGCAACCCCACACTCAACAGGACTCTGCGTCTTCACTCTTTCCTAACAACCCTAAACATAACCCTAACCGCAACAAGAAGCTGAACCCGAGTTAGACCCGAAAAAACACGTACGGTGCCACTTTCTGCCATCAAAAAGTGCTCTCAGCGGAAGCCTTTGGGTACACCTGAACTCCCTGGGGGAGCCTTTACGCAACCCCACACTCAACAGGACTCTGCGTCTTCACTCTTTCCTAACAACCCTAAACATAACCCTAACCGCAACAAGAAGCTCAACCCGAGTTAGACCCGAAAAAACACGTACGGTGCCACTTTCTGCCATCCAAAAGTGCTCTCAGCGGAAGCCTTTGGGTACACCTGAACTCCCTGGGGGAGCCTTTACGCAACCCCACACTCAACAGGACTCTGCGTCTTCGCTCTTTCCTAACAACCCTAAACATAACCCTAACCGCAACAAGAAGCTGAACCCGAGTTAGACCCGAAAAAACACGTACGGTGCCACTTTCTGCCATCAAAAAGTGCTCTCAGCGGAAGCCTTTGGGTACACCTGAACTCCCTGGGGGAGCCTTTACGCAACCCCACACTCAACAGGACTCTGCGTCTTCACTCTTTCCTAACAACCCTAAACATAACCCTAACCGCAACAAGAAGCTGAACCCGAGTTAGACCCGAAAAAACACGTACGGTGCCACTTTCTGCCATCCAAAAGTGCTCTCAGCGGAAGCCTTTGGGTACACCTGAACTCCCTGGGGGAGCCTTTACGCAACCCCGCACTCAACAGGACTCTGCGTCTTCACTCTTTCCTAACAACCCTAAACATAACCCTAACCGCAACAAGAAGCTGAACCCGAGTTAGACCCGAAAAAACACGTACGGTGCCACTTTCTGCCATCAAAAAGTGCTCTCAGCGGAAGCCTTTGGGTACACCTGAACTCCCTGGGGGAGCCTTTACGCAACCCCACACTCAACAGGACTCTGCGTCTTCACTCTTTCCTAACAACCCTAAACATAACCCTAACCGCAACAAGAAGCTGAACCCGAGTTAGACCCGAAAAAACACGTACGGTGCCACTTTCTGCCATCAAAAAGTGCTCTCAGCGGAAGCCTTTGGGTACACCTGAACTCCCTGGGGGAGCCTTTACGCAACCCCACACTCAACAGGACTCTGCGTCTTCACTCTTTCCTAACAACCCTAAACATAACCCTAACCGCAACAAGAAGCTGAACCCGAGTTAGACCCGAAAAAACACGTACGGTGCCACTTTCTGCCATCCAAAAGTGCTCTCAGCGGAAGCCTTTGGGTACACCTGAACTCCCTGGGGGAGCCTTTACGCAACCCCACACTCAACAGGACTCTGCGTCTTCACTCTTTCCTAACAACCCTAAACATAACCCTAACCGCAACAAGAAGCTGAACCCGAGTTAGACCCGAAAAAACACGTACGGTGCCACTTTCTGCCATCAAAAAGTGCTCTCAGCGGAAGCCTTTGGGTACACCTGAACTCCCTGGGGGAGCCTTTACGCAACCCCACACTCAACAGGACTCTGCGTCTTCACTCTTTCCTAACAACCCTAAACATAACCCTAACCGCAACAAGAAGCTGAACCAGAGTTAGACCCGAAAAAACACGTACGGTGCCACTTTCTGCCATCAAAAAGTGCTCTCAGCGGAAGCCTTTGGGTACACCTGAACTCCCTGGGGGAGCCTTTACGCAACCCCACACTCAACAGGACTCTGCGTCTTCACTCTTTCCTAACAACCCTAAACATAACCCTAACCGCAACAAGAAGCTGAACCCGAGTTAGACCCGAAAAAACACGTACGGTGCCACTTTCTGCCATCAAAAAGTGCTCTCAGCGGAAGCCTTTGGGTACACCTGAACTCCCTGGGGGAGCCTTTACGCAACCCCACACTCAACAGGACTCTGCGTCTTCACTCTTTCCTAACAACCCTAAACATAACCCTAACCGCAACAAGAAGCTGAACCCGAGTTAGACCCGAAAAAACACGTACGGTGCCACTTTCTGCCATCCAAAAGTGCTCTCAGCGGAAGCCTTTGGGTACACCTGAACTCCCTGGGGGAGCCTTTACGCAACCCCACACTCAACAGGACTCTGCGTCTTCACTCTTTCCTAACAACCCTAAACATAACCCTAACCGCAACAAGAAGCTGAACCCGAGTTAGACCCGAAAAAACACGTACGGTGCCACTTTCTGCCATCAAAAAGTGCTCTCAGCGGAAGCCTTTGGTACACCTGAACTCCCTGGGGGAGCCTTTACGCAACCCCACACTCAACAGGACTCTGCGTCTTCACTCTTTCCTAACAACCCTAAACATAACCCTAACCGCAACAAGAAGCTGAACCCGAGTTAGACCCGAAAAAACACGTACGGTGCCACTTTCTGCCATCAAAAAGTGCTCTCAGCGGAAGCCTTTGGGTACACCTGAACTCCCTGGGGGAGCCTTTACGCAACCCCACACTCAACAGGACTCTGCGTCTTCACTCTTTCCTAACAACCCTAAACATAACCCTAACCGCAACAAGAAGCTGAACCCGAGTTAGACCCGAAAAAACACGTACGGTGCCACTTTCTGCCATCAAAAAGTGCTCTCAGCGGAAGCCTTTGGGTACACCTGAACTCCCTCGGGGAGCCTTTACGCAACCCCACACTCAACAGGACTCTGCGTCTTCACTCTTTCCTAACAACCCTAAACATAACCCTAACCGCAACAAGAAGCTGAACCCGAGTTAGACCCGAAAAAACACGTACGGTGCCACTTTCTGCCATCAAAAAGTGCTCTCAGCGGAAGCCTTTGGGTACACCTGAACTCCCTGGGGGAGCCTTTACGCAACCCCACACTCAACAGGACTCTGCGTCTTCGCTCTTTCCTAACAACCCTAAACATAACCCTAACCGCAACAAGAAGCTGAACCCGAGTTAGACCCGAAAAAACACGTACGGTGCCACTTTCTGCCATCAAAAAGTGCTCTCAGCGGAAGCCTTTGGGTACACCTGAACTCCCTGGGGGAGCCTTTACGCAACCCCACACTCAACAGGACTCTGCGTCTTCACTCTTTCCTAACAACCCTAAACATAACCCTAACCGCAACAAGAAGCTCAACCCGAGTTAGACCCGAAAAAACACGTACGGTGCCACTTTCTGCCATCCAAAAGTGCTCTCAGCGGAAGCCTTTGGGTACACCTGAACTTCCTGGGGGAGCCTTTACGCAACCCCACACTCAACAGGACTCTGCGTCTTCACTCTTTCCTAACAACCCTAAACATAACCCTAACCACAACAAGAAGCTGAACCCGAGTTAGACCCGAAAAAACACGTACGGTGCCACTTTCTGCCATCAAAAAGTGCTCTCAGCGGAAGCCTTTGGGTACACCTGAACTCCCTGGGGGAGCCTTTACGCAACCCCACACTCAACAGGACTCTGCGTCTTCGCTCTTTCCTAACAACCCTAAACATAACCCTAACCGCAACAAGAAGCTGAACCCGAGTTAGACCCGAAAAAACACGTACGATGCCACTTTCTGCCATCAAAAAGTGCTCTCAGCGGAAGCCTTTGGGTACACCTGAACTCCCTGGGGGAGCCTTTACGCAACCGCACACTCAACAGGACTCTGCGTCTTCACTCTTTCCTAACAACCCTAAACATAACCCTAACCGCAACAAGAAGCTGAACCCGAGTTAGACCCGAAAAAACACGTACGGTGCCACTTTCTGCCATCAAAAAGTGCTCTCAGCGGAAGCCTTTGGGTACACCTGAACTCCCTGGGGGAGCCTTTACGCAACCCCACACTCAACAGGACTCTGCGTCTTCACTCTTTCCTAACAACCCTAAACATAACCCTAACCGCAACAAGAAGCTGAACCCGAGTTAGACCCGAAAAAACACGTACGGTGCCACTTTCTGCCATCAAAAAGTGCTCTCAGCGGAAGCCTTTGGGTACACCTGAACTCCCTGGGGGAGCCTTTACGCAACCCCACACTCAACAGGACTCTGCGTCTTCACTCTTTCCTAACAACCCTAAACATAACCCTAACCGCAACAAGAAGCTCAACCCGAGTTAGACCCGAAAAAACACGTACGGTGCCACTTTCTGCCATCAAAAAGTACTCTCACCGGAAGCCTTTGGGTACACCTGAACTCCCTGGGGGAGCCTTTACGCAACCCCACACTCAACAGGACTCTGCGTCTTCACTCTTTCCTAACAACCCTAAACATAACCCTAACCGCAACAAGAAGCTGAACCCGAGTTAGACCCGAAAAAACACGTACGGTGCCACTTTCTGCCATCCAAAAGTGCTCTCAGCGGAAGCCTTTGGGTACACCTGAACTCCCTGGGGGAGCCTTTACGCAACCCCACACTCAACAGGACTCTGCGTCTTCACTCTTTCCTAACAACCCTAAACATAACCCTAACCGCAACAAGAAGCTCAACCCGAGTTAGACCCGAAAAAACACGTACGGTGCCACTTTCTGCCATCAAAAAGTGCTCTCACCGGAAGCCTTTGGGTACACCTGAACTCCCTGGGGGAGCCTTTACGCAACCCCACACTCAACAGGACTCTGCGTCTTCACTCTTTCCTAACAACCCTAAACATAACCCTAACCGGAACAAGAAGCTGAACCCGAGTTAGACCCGAAAAAACATGTACGGTGCCACTTTCTGCCATCCAAAAGTGCTCTCAGCGGAAGCCTTTGGGTACACCTGAACTCCCTGGGGGAGCCTTTACGCAACCCCACACTCAACAGGACTCTGTGTCTTCACTCTTTCCTAACAACCCTAAACATAACCCTAACCGCAACAAGAAGCTGAACCCGAGTTAGACCCGAAAAAACACGTACGGTGCCACTTTCTGCCATCAAAAAGTGCTCTCAGCGGAAGCCTTTGGGTACACCTGAACTCCCTGGGGGAGCCTTTACGCAACCCCACACTCAACAGGACTCTGCGTCTTCACTCTTTCCTAACAACCCTAAACATAACCCTAACC